>NW_010317292.1:16074-25763 GCF_000700745.2 Antrostomus carolinensis | reverse complement strand
CTTTTTCCTTCCCTTAGCCTTTTCCCTTTCCTCTTCCCCCTTTCCCCTTTCCTCCTCCCTTTCCTCTTTCCTCTTCCCTCTCCCCTTCCTCCTTCCCCCTTCCTTTATTTTCCATTATTTTCTACATTGTGTGAGGGAAGCAAAAACAGGCTCCTTTCCTTATAAAGTTTTCAATATTCTGTAATTTGCTATTGGCACACATTTAATACGGAATTTCAGTTATTCTGTAAGAAACAGAAACATCTTGGGAGCAGCTTAACTGTATTCCTGTTTTACATGTTGAGTCTGCTGTGTTCTTCTATAAAAACCAAATGTCCTCTTGGCTTAAAGTTGAAATATGCACTTTAAAGGTGCACCTAAAAATGAGGTTTGCTATTACTGCTCCAGGAGATGCATTCTGCAGCACTTCTGTGGTTTTCCTCACTGTGTTTCTGTTTGTTGCATGTATTTAATGATCATTAACTGATCTGTGAAGCACTTGAGTACATTTTTAACTCTAAGTATACTACGAAGTCTTCTGAAGTCAACAATTCTGTTCAAGCACTTCAGGTTAATCATGTATTTAAATGCTTGACTGTGTCTTTAGTCACTACACTACCACACTTACAGAGAAACTGTGAAAAGTATTATCATTAAATAAGAGTTAAGAGAGTCCAGGCTGAGATCAAGTCCTGTGCTTCTGCAACAAGCGAATGCAGTGAGTGGTCCTGCTGGGTGCAGGGTCCTGGATTAGGAGATCCAAACACGAGATCAGTGCTGATCTCAGTAGTCTATCTGGAGATTAATGACACTGTCCTACTGAAGGGGCTGTCACAGCATGTTGTAAATCCACTGTCATGTCGTATGTAGACACTAAAGAAGCTGCAAAATGCTTTAACAGAGCCTGGATGTACACTAATGGCCAACTTTCAGCATGGGATTCCCTGCTTGCACACATTCCTCTTGCAGCTTCAAATACCATCAGACTGTATGTAAGCCGATCTGAGTATAAGAAGTCAGCTGACACTGATTTAAAAGGATAATCTCTACAGAAGTATTGACCTCTGCATATGAAAGAACTAAAAAGAACAGCAGGTAACTCGCTGTGTGAAACCAGCTCCCGAGGCATTCACAGGCTTTGTATTGCCTAAACCTAACCCCTGACGTGCACTGAGCCCACTCTAGCTGAATTACCACCACCTACATCCATGTTATATCATCATTTTGCAAAGCAGTACCCTGAATTATGGTGTTCATAAGATCAAATCTTGATGAGATGACAGTATAAGCCAAACTTGGGGGAAGGTGGAAAGGAAAGAAGTTAAGGTATTGATAAGGCAACACAATATGCAGTGAATAACAAAAATTTTGCATATGGTATGAAACAGCATAGTAATGAGTACAGCATTGAAGGCAGATGGCTGGGAAAGAACAAGAAGAATCTGCTTCCCCTGATTTAGAAATTGATGGAACATGAAGTTCCTCAATTAGATAGCAGGAGCAGTGAGACATAGAAGGATCAAGTCCCTCCTCAGTTATTTGAAGGTATTATTTGGACTTCAGCAGTTTCAGCAATAACAAGAAATGTTTTCATTATGTAAGTAAGATACTGTCCATCTCAAACTTGGTCCAGTCAAGTGACTAGTGTGTTGGTCTGTGAAATGAAGGCTAAATCAGAGTTAACCCATTATATTGGATGCTCCTGAATTTAGTCAGGGACAGGCATCCGGTAAGCATCAGTCAATCTGTTTTGTTATCAGAAAGCAATTTATTGCATATGGTTTTCTACTGCACTAAAGTTAGCTCATAAGGTAAATTACAGACTTGAAATATTTTGCTTTGTAGATAAACACTCAAAACAACAAAAAAGTCTAACAGCTTTAATGAAGACATTTTTAGCAAAATTACTGAGTACAGTCTTCTGATTCAAATGGATAACTCAGAACTCACAAACCTCACCTTCTTCTGCCTCTACTTCTATCTTTGACCTATTTTTTGTTTAGAAAGTGCAATCAGATTACTTTCTCTTTTACACAGCTGAAGATGCAAGCCAAACTCCTAAGGGGGTTCATTTCAGTGATGGGTGATGTGACCAGAGCCTTTTTTTTTTCTTTTTCTTAATTTCAGGGTAGTACAATATGTAAATTGGCCAGAATACTCTGGAGAGTTTGTTTTGGGAGTTGTCCTGGAACCTGTAATGTCTCACACTTTTGATTCTCTCCTGTCTGCACCTGCCTATGCAGCACAGTGCTACAGCTTATCTCCCTCTCCGTGACTGGTATTTTTTTAACCTAACTCCAAGCACCTACCCTGCAGAGATCCTTTTTAATGAGCTGATCTGCTCAGGCTCCCTTTCTAGTCGATGGAAACAAGAAAAAGGCATTTCTAGGGCATGAGTCACCTTACTGTAATGTACACAACTAAAATCAGGTAGAATGCTTTTGATTTAACAGAAAATGCAAAGTGTTCCAGGTTCAAGGCATTGAGAATCAGGGAAATTAGGATTTCAGCATTCTAGTTTCCTTTCTTTCTGCAATGGGCATGCAATTGACTGCTGCTTCCTTATAACTGTTGTGAAAAATATTTCATTAATAACTCTCAGGCGTTTGGATAGTGGGGTCACACTGGCTGCGGAAGTACAGGGATATCTAAGCAGCAAAAGTGTTCAGAATGAATTATGAGTCTGTGCATCAAAAATAAGGTTCATTAATCTTGCAACTGTGATTAAACTAATGTGCTCAGTGAACAGGCAGTCTGATTTTAACAATGTCATTGCCACTCAGTTCTTTCCTTGAGAACAGGTAGAAATCCAAGACAGCCCATCTCCCTAAGCCATGAGTAATGAGGGAGAGAAAATGCTTCTGTGAGAGCCCAGATTCTCCATCATGCATGCCGTGCTGCCAGGATGTTAGCAAGCCAGCATTCCCATCCTGTGTTAGGAAAAAAAAAAGAAAGTTTCCCTCACATCATTGAGGCATAAGATGAAACATAGTCTTTTGGGGAAGGTACATGACAAAGTGTAATGAAATCTGTGATCTCTTCCCACCTCTCCCTCAAGTCTCTGCAGCTTATGTTTTCAGATGTAAGTGACTTAAGTACCTAAAGCTGTAGGTAGAGAGTGCAGATAAATGGCTGTATTTTTTTAGGACTGCTGAGTCACAGAATAATAGAATGGTTTGGGTTGGAAGGGACCTTAAAGATTATCTAGTTCCAACCCCCCTGCCATCAGCAGGGACACCTTCCACTAGATCAGGTTGCTCAAAGCCTCATCCAGCCTGGCCTTAAACACTTCCAGGGAGGGGGCAGCCACAGCTTCTCTGGGCAACCTGTTCCAGTGTCTGACCACCCTCACAGTGAAAAACTTCTTCCTAATATCTAATCTAAACCTCCCCTCTTCCAGTTTAAAGCCATTTCCTCTTGTTCTATCACTACCTGCCCTTGTAAAAAGTCCCACTCCAGCCTTCCTGTAGCCCCTTCAGGTACTGGAAGGCCACTACGAAGTCACCCTGGAGCCTTCTCTTCTCCAGGCTGAACAGCCGTAACTCTCTCAGCCTGTCCTCATAGGAGAGGTGCTCCAGCCCTCGGATCATCCTCGTGGCCTCCTTTGGACTTGTTCTAACAGGTCCATGTCTTTCTTGTGTTGGGGGCTCCAGAACTGGACGCAGTACTCCAGGTGGGTCTTTATGAGAGCGGAGTAGAGGAGCAGAATCACCTCCCTCGACCTGCTGGCCATGTTTCTCTTGATGCAGCCCAGGATATGGTCGCTAATGTCACTGAGTTTGAAAATTAAGCCTGTAACTCGTTAACATTTTGGTCTTGTTATGAAACCTGAAGGAAGGTACTGTACAAGTACCAAGAATAATTATTCCATACATGTAACTATTACAGTGTCAGAAAAATAATATTCTGAAAGGTCTGCAGCCTATTTATTATGTTTTTTGCAAGTATGGGAAGGCATGAGTAATCACAGAATGCCTCTAAAATCTCCTTGAAATGTTAGAAAGACAGCTCAGCTAAACCTGGAGTGGTTCAGCCAATAAGATATGCAAAGACTGACTTCCAGCAGATTCAGGTTTATTACAGCCTCAGCTAACTCATCCACTGAGAATCTCACTTTTCTGGCCCACCTGGTAAAGCTGCTATATGTGGACCACAAAATGTCCCAGATCACATCTCAGTTGTTCTTAATGTGCATTTTGGCCAGCACAGGGAACAGTGCTAATTGGTTAAGTATGTTCTAGTGTCTGGCCACCAGCTGCCAGACACAACATTGCACAGTGCTGCCTTAATGCTGTTTGTTACAATCAGTTAATTTGTCTGGATTATGAACTCTTCTGCCATCAGGAAGAGAAAAGCACTTTAAGGCTATTTCAATCCATCTGCTTCGCCTTCCCTTGTCAAAAGTCTAATTTGCAATTAGGAATTTCAGCAGCACTTTCATGTGCTCAGAAAGCAGCGGAGCAAAGCTTCCAGAGAGATTTATTTCCCATAGAAATAGAGGTATCAGCAATTCCCAAGAAGCTGGTCTTTACCAGAAGTTAGTAAATTGTTAGTGTTGTTGTCATTTATGGTGCTATAATGTTGTTACAGAGCTTTACTTTGGGGGTGACAGAGCATGAGAACAGGCTTCCCAGAGAGGTTGTGGAGTCTCCTTCTCTGGAGATATTCAACACCTGCCTGGATGCCGTCCTGTGCAACTTGCCCTAGGTGAACCTGCTTTGGCAGGGGGGTTGGACTAGATGATCTCCAGAGGTCCCTTGCAACCCCCACCATTCTGTGATTCTGTGAAATGGGCTCAAAGCTGATTTGTCTTGTCCAGAGACCAGCGTGGTAAGCGATGCCTCACATGGCTGGTACCTTTCTCAGGCATAGCCCAGTGGTGAGGCAAGAGACGGCTGCACCACCTGGGGATCGGGAAAGAGCTCTCTGCTGGGAATCCCCAAACGTGGGGTAGTCCTGTCCTTTATGATGGCCTAATAGCATGCTGCTTATTGTAAAATGGGGGTGAAATGGGTCAAATCCTTCTTGCTTCCTATGGGACTTGCTGCCAGAGTTCTCCCTCTGCTCTCGTAGCTGTGCCTTTGCTGTTTAAGTTATGATGCTTGTAGCTGAGCTTCCTAATTTATAAGATCCTAATTCAGGAAGATGCTGAATCACCTCCTGGAAAAGTATTGATTTTCTATAGTTCCCATCTATTTCTTCTGAAACTAGCAGAATTGAAATTACGGCCTTTGTTTATTAGCTCTGTTATCATTATTGGTACAATGCAAATTCCTTCCAAATGAGTGATCTGTACTCCTAACAGTATTGTTTTACAATTAATCCTGGGGCCATGCTTTCTAAGGGGTAATTGCTCATTGAAAGAATTTGTAAATAAAGAAGACAGGGATACTGCATTAACACAGATGGTGGGAATCGTATGCTCACATGTAAAAGTCCTTGTAAATGTCCCTCTCTGGGTTAGTTGCCTTGAGCCCTTTTGTAGTCAGTGGAGGGAGATGAACTCTTCTAGGGTGTAGGTCCTGTCAGCCTAAAGCAAAGGTCTAAAGCAGATCAGATAATTCATGCCCTAAAAGTACCCATTTCACATCAGTGACTATAAGGGGAGCCCAGGATGACTAGAACGAATATAGGTGTCTACACTATAAATATCTGAAATTAAGTGAAATGAATCTCATGGTGAATATATTTTGGGGCAAAAAGCCAGTATCTTTCTTCCCAGGTTACCAAGCAGCTACAAAGAAGTCCAATGTTAAGCCCAAAGTCCTATTAACTGCAAAATTAAAAGTATTTCCACCTTTTCTCTGGTGTTATGCCATCGTTCCAGTGTCCCTCTGAGTTCTGGGGCTGACAGCAGAGGGGCTTGAGGGTGTCAGTGGCCACCAGTGTCCTCAGTTCTCCCCCAGGAGAAGCCTGATGCTGGAGGTCCTTTCCTCTTCTGTTTTGGGGCCAATTTGGGTTAATGTTCGTCTGTTTTCTTAATACAGCTTGCATTTCATGGGCTTTCTTTTCTTTAGTTCTCAGTTACTCAGTTTTGTGGTCTCTTTGTTATATCTAAACTAGTTTAGACAGTTGGAGTACTGCAGTGACCACTGACTGACCATTGGGATTTGTGTTTAGAGTCTGGAACCTCCAGTACCATCCTGTGGTTGCATTCTTGCAAACCATATTTTATTCTTGGATCACGGGTAATTTAATCTACACAGAAAAATCTACTTGTTATCACTATACACTAGAGCTAACCCAAAGCAAATCTGACTGCTGGACATTTCCTTCCCCAGCTAAATAAAACAAGCTCATTATCAGCTTAGGCCAGGACAAGTCCAAGCAAATCCTGACACCCTTTTCTGTCAGGTCAATAAAAAACATGTGGCTTTTTACTAGGAATGGCAAAAAAATCACATTTACTGGGCTACACCAAACATCATCCAGAAACTGTTTAGCTGTGTTTGCACAGTGCTGTGCCTCATCTGTTCTGCTCCAGAAGTTGTGTAGCTGTGTTGACACTGCTCTGCTAATACAGCCATACAACTGCTGAGCAGCATTTAGGTTGTGTATGTCCAACTCAGCACATGGACAGAGAGAGCTTCCATCTGTCTCCATCCATCTTTAGAGGCAGGTCCACAGTCTGTCTGTCTCTTGTAAAAATGCAAGCAAGTAAGCACACAAAGATTCTCAAAGTGTTTCTTATAGTGATGGCTTAGTGCTTAGGAAAGCCATCTGAGTAATTCTAAATGCCTGGATATTTGGGAACAGCTGAACATCCCATGTCCTGAGCACTGTCTACCTTGAAAGTTTCAGTCAGGCATTGGGTGACTGAGGAACCACAGAACATTAGTCCCTTAAAAAAAATCTAAACTAAAATATTATTTGTGCTCCCAGTTATTCATTAGCAAAAATCAAGGAACTATTAAAAAAATCAGATGCACGGCATGTTCTTTAATAATTATAATTCCCAATATCCTGGCATGATATTTTTTAAATGCAATTTTAAGATTGCTGTACTGACAAAGTGAAATTTTTCTAATTGTTTAAATGACTCACCAACACCAATCAGAACAGACTATATACTCTATTAAATTGATAATTACCATATATTTGAGTATTTCACAGTCCACTTAGTCTTCTGATAGAGTTCCCTGAATGATCTCCCCCTCACATTTCTTCCTGGCTAGCAGATTGTTTTAAGGAATGTTTTAACACTATTGCAGGTGATAAAATTTTTCTGGTAATCCTTTAAGGTGAGTAATAAGCTTCTGGGAAGACAGGTTGACCTTCATTTAAAGGACAAAATATGGCAAAATTCAACAACCATAGAAAAGCAGTAGCCACCTGACAGTATACAGAGACACCTACACTAAAGGGACTGTTAGTTTCACTCTAATTTGCATTTGTGGGATTCAGTTGACTACATACGTATTATATAGATGACTACATTTCAGCTGGTCACCTAGATTCTCTTTCAGGTCAAAAAAAATGTGGCTTCTAGGGTTAGAGTCATCATGTTGTGAAAAGGGTTTCTAAAACAAACCAGGCAAGTCATACTCCATATATATTTTTTTTCTCTTCACTCTCATGGGAGGCTCCAATCACTAACTTAGATGTAGATGCCTACTTTATTGACATCTAAAGTTAGATTAGGTAAATCCTATATGTATCCTAAAGTCACTGCCTCATAGCTAGAGTTCCAGTGATGAATATGGAGTCTCATAAAGTGCTGAACACATATGACACGGAAGCTGTGGTGTACAGCTTCACTTTAAAAGAGTAAGTCAAATAAAACAGACACATGGTGCAAACACAGGACTGATGCAAGCTCATCCTGCCAATTCAAATGTAATGCTTTTTCCTTTTGAAGGGATGACTTTGTGCCAGTGGACTCTATGCCAGACCTGAAATGGTTTCATGTCATTCTCTTCTTATAGTGGATTGGGTATTGACTATCTTTTCCAAGTGGAAAGAAGCTGATGTAAGTATCATACAATTTTTTTCTAACATGACAGAAACATAGTCATGTGCACTTGTCTGACCCGAATCAAATTTTTACTATTTGGTAATGCACATATCGGGTATCTGTGAAGGTGGAACCAAGGGTGTGCTGTAAGGGCTTTTATTGACATACTGCCATGTGGCTCATCTCCTGACTGATCTGTGCTGGCAGACCCCATTTTGAAAAGTGAATAAACCTTATCAGGCACAGACATATTTCTCTTTGTTGATCATAGTCACCTGCTTTACTCTCTCATTTGTGCTGTCTGACATGTCTTTCATTCCAAGGAGAGCTCTTTTCAGATGATATGTAAGGAATGGGGCTAACATGTGCTGGCATCTTGCTGATGCTGGTTCCATAACAAGCTTCATATTCTGAGATGGTTTCTAGTTTGAAAGCTTTATTGTCCTGATAAATGTTTCTAGCTCATGTTAAATGGGCTGTGAGCTTGATCCAGATGGCTTGCTGGAAACAGTTTTGAGGTCAAATGCTGCTGACACTTGAGCCAGTAATGTGCATGAGCTACAGCATCTGGGATCAAAACCATAATTCTCTTGTTAATCAAACCAGGCCGGTGTTAGTTGGTGGTAGTTTTGCAGCATCAATTTCTCACTTGATATACACTAACCAAAGGAGAACTACTTGTGTGTAATAACTTGAGGTAGTCCATGCAGAGAAGGCAAACCATCAGAAAATATTTTCCCTTCCTTCCCAATTTTGCCTTGCACTTATTGTGGTGGGTTGACCCTGGCTAGATACCAGATGCCCACCAAAGCTGCTCTATCACTCCCCCTCCTCAACTGGACAGGGGGAGAAAAATATCATGAAAGGCTTGGGGGTGGAGATAAGGACGAAGAGAGATCACTTACCAATTACTGGGACGGGCAAAACAGACTCGACTTGGGGGCGAAAAAAAATTTAATTTATTACCAATCAAATCAGAGGATAATGAGAAATAAAACCAAATCTTAAAAAACCTTTCCCACCCCTCCCTTCTTCCTGGGCTTAATTTCTTTCCTGATTTTCCACCTCCTCCCCCCAGCGGCAAAAGGGGACAGGGGATAAGGGTTGAGGTCAGTTCATCACACGTTGTCTCTGCCACTTCTTCCTCCTCAGGGTGAGGACTCCTTTCCCCACACCAGCGTGGGGTCCCTCTCATGGGAGACAGTCCTCCACGAACTTCTCCAATGTGAGTCCTTCCCATGACCGACAGTTCTTCATGAACTGCTTTAGCATGGGTCCATTCCATGGGGTGCAGTCCTTCAGGAACAGACTGCTCCAGCACAGTGTCACAAATCCTTCCAGCAAACCTGCTCCAGTGTGGGCGCCTCTCTCCATGGGGCCACAGGCCCTGACAGGAACCTGCTCCAGCACGGGCTTCCCATGGGGTCACAGCCTCCTTCATGCATCCACCTGCTCTGGTGTAGGGTCCTTCACAGGCTACAGGTGGTCATCTGCTCCACCATGGAACTCCATGGACTGCAGGGGGACAGCCTGCCTCACCATAGTCTTCACCATGAGTTGCAGGGGAAAATCTCTGCTCCGGCACCTGGAGCACCTCATCCTTCTTCCCTGACCTTGGTGTCTGCAGAGTTATTTCTTTTACGTCTTCTCACTTCTCTCTGTAGCTGCAAAGTGTGCAGATTTTTTTTTCCTCTTTTCACCTTTTTTTTTTTTTTTTTTTTTTATTTTTTTTTTCCAAGGGGGTTTCTTGTTGGGC
>NW_010317292.1:312-16019 GCF_000700745.2 Antrostomus carolinensis | reverse complement strand
GTGTCGGACATAGGGGAAGCTTCTGGCAGCTTCTCACAGAAGCCACTCCATGTCCTCCCCACACTATCAAAACCTTGCTGCGCAAACCCAATACACTGATGAAGGTACCTGTGTCAACAGCAAAGCTGATGTAGCTCCCTATAAATGGATGGTGCCATTTCTCATTAATGCTGGGACAGATTTCCCAGAGTTATATGCATTTTTAAATCAACTGGGAGATTTGTATTCAGACAGAATAATAGGCCAGCACACTTAAAAATAAAATAAAGGAGAAAATAAATTGGGCCAGGAGACCCAGTGTTGTTTGCTGTCATATGTAATTTGTTTTGATAGAAGGTGAGATGTCAAACAGAGCTTTGGTGAGGACAGAAGAAATACTTTCAGTCAATAGTAAGAGCAGAAATTCTTAGCAAGTTCACTTTGATTGTGTTTGCGCCTTTCTTCCAGTACTCTAACAAAAGAATGTATAGGGAGTAAGTGGTATGAGACAAAACAGTATTTAAATCAAATAGCAAAGAACTTTGCAAAGTACAATTCTTAATCATAGTTTTATGGTTGCACAAGAAACAATTTGAATAGTGCATCCTTCCAGTCTGGGAGAAGCAGTTTTACATGTGATTATTGAGTCTATTCAGAACAGTTCACATTTTAAATATGGAAAACTTAGTAAATGGATTTAGTTGGGCGGTCAAATTTCTTGGGAAGATTAGACAGTTGCCAAAACTGTCCTTTTCTTTAAAAGTGCTGCAAAATCTTGCTCTTTTTTAAAAAGACTTTCTACCACAGCTAAAATGTCACTTTTAACTCTACACTTCCATGTACCAGCTTTTCCAAGGGCCATCACCCTTCCAAATACTAAAACAATACTTTAAAAAAATCAGTAAAGTAAACAGTCAACCAAGATACTTGTGTCTCAAGCAAAAATAGATGAAGTTCCATAGAGAGCATGGCACTTTTGCTGTTGCATGGCACTTTTGCTGTTGGAGGATGTCTCAGATATTGCAGTATAGGGTTGATAAGATACATAAAATTAATTCACTGGATGTTTTTAGCTGTATCTTTCCACTCTGTTTTAGAAATTCACAGTCTACTCAGAGATGAGAAGAACAGACAAGGCAGTCAAGCAAATCATTCATTTTCAATTTTTATCTTAGTTAAGGAAACTTAACTAAGCTGATCCTCCACTATTTTTGGAACTTCTAGCATTACAGATGAGGTCTATGAAACGTGCTTGGATTTGGTTACCTGTTATTTGATGATACTGTTTAGAAACACTTCTAGTAACAAGCATTTTTCTGTATTCCCTAAAATTTGTCAAGGCACCTAAGCCGATTCATGCAATACCTATAATTGATATCAACAAATAGTATGTATAAATTAAGAACTTTAAGGTCTATTTCGGTGCCTTATCATCCTTTTTTTTTTTTTTCACATTAATATAGGGTTGGTTCTATGTTTTTGAGTGCTTTCCTTCATAGAATCACAGAATAGTTGAGATTGGAAGGTACTTTTGAAGGTCATCTGGTCCAACCCTCCTGCTATAGCAGGGTCATCGAGAGACAATTGCCCAGGATTGTGTCCGAATGGCTTTTGAATATCAACAAGGATGGAGACTCCACCACCACCCTGGGCAACCATTCCAGTGCTTGGTCATCCTCACAGTAAAAAAGTGTTTCCTGATGTTTAGGGGGAACCTCCTTTGTTTCAGTGTGTACCCATTGCCTCTGATCCTGTCACTGGGTACCACTGAAAAGAGCCTGGCTCCAGCTTTTTTGCACCCTCCCTTCAGATACTTATAGACATTGAAGAGATCTCCCTGGCCCTTCTCTTCACCAGGTTAAACAGTCCCAGGTCTCTCAGCCTTTCCTCATAGGAGAGATGCTCCAGTTCCTTTGTCATCTCTGTGGCCTTTTGTTGGACTCTCTCCAGTATGTCCATGTCTCTCTTGTACTGGGAAGCCCAGATCTGGAAACAACATTCCAGGTGTGGCTTCACCAGTGCTGAGTAGAGGGAAGGACCACCTCCTTCAGTCTGCTGGCAATACTTTACCTAATGCATCCCAGGAGACCACTGGCCTTCTTTGCTGCAAGGGCCCACTGCTGGCTCACATTCAGTTTGTTGTCCACCAAGACCCCCAGATCCTTTTCTGCCAAAGTGCTTTCCAGCTGAGTAGCTCTCACCTTGTCCTAGTGCCTGTGGTTGTTCCTCCCCAGGTGCAGGGCTTTGCACTTCCCTTGTTTGAACTATCCACGCCCTTTTCAAACTACTTCAGCAATAAATCTCCTATCCTTTTCCTTGTGGAAACTACTGCATAATTTAATAGATCTCACTGTTTAAAAGTCTTTTCTCACTATTTTAGCAAGACATTAATTTCACAACTAACACTATTGGCAGCAGCTTAGGGATGAAATGGAAAGATGAGTTAAAATGGGAACAGTGAGAAAATTGTTTCTTAATTTTGCTCTAGGCAACCTTTTACTTGCTTCTCCTCTAAGCAGAAAGGGATTAACCTTTGCCCATTTCTTTTCCAGATACAGCAGAGCTAAATTGTGAAATGAACCTGTAATGATTCTCCATTTGCTTACCTCCAGACATACGGTTTCCAGCTAAATATCCAACTTGTGACATAGGGAACAGAATGAATTTGTTTTGTACTTAAAATAATAGCCTTTATCAGGGTAGCAAAAAAAGAATCTTCCCTACCAGCAAAGCCTGTATGGCAGAGTCCTGTCTTATAGCCACAACTGGTTATAGTCAGGTCTTGAAATCTTGAAAGAGCAAGGGCACACATTAAATAGTGTGCATAAACACCAGATAGTGCTTTATACCCCTTTTTCCACTGGCACAGATATTTTCTAACAACTCCTGTGTGTGAATAATCCCACTGAAATCAATAACATTAGTTGCATGCTTCAGATTAATCTTGTTTGTGGGTGCTGCTTTAGATGGAGCTACCACCTTGTGTGATGAAGCTCTCCAAGCCAATCTTGCTTTTTTAAAAGGGACTATATTGCTATTGACTTCAATGGAAAGAGAGGTAAAATATACAGTGATGGAGTAACTGAGTCTTCAGTGAATAAGACCACCTAAACATTTGAACTATTCAAATTGTGGTGGGGGCTTGATGAGAAAAAAAGACATTGCTTCTGTTTAAGGACCTCAGAGAAAGCTCACAAACAAGGAGCTCCAACATGTACTATCCATTACACATCTCTCCTCCAGCTGAAGCACAGGAGACATCCTCTCCAATAATGGCACATTTGAACATTGTCCTTGGATTGGTCATAAGCAACTCTTTTGTCCTGTTACAGCACTTCTGTCTTTCCTTCATGCACCAAGTGCAACTCTCTTTCTCTTTCTTTGGGTCTTGCTCTTCATGCTCTGCAAAAATTTTATCTGTCCTTTGAACTTCTTAAAAAAAAATTCACATTTCTGACAGGTGTGAACCTCTCCAGATCAAAAAGTCTGTTCTTCTGCACCTGGTCCTTGAGTTGTACACTGAGGTAGGGAACAGGTGCCAGGTTCTTCCCTCAGGAATCCAAAACCTGTACTTGGTTTTACACCTCTCCAGTGTAAACTACTGCACTTTTTTTCTCTCAGACAACCAAACTGTTACTTTTTTATTTTCCCAGCGTTTCTCTCAAGAAAGGGAGCCCTTCTCTGAAGAAAGAGAGCCTTTCTCTGAAGAAAGAAAGTCTCACCTGTGCAACAAAGCACTTTGTCTGTGTCATTCTCCTGAAACACGGATTAGGAGTCTGAAAAAAAATACCAATTACCATTTGTCCCTCTGAGCTTAATAAGCTGTAGTCATCAGTGGTATCACCATAAGTCTTCCCAGAGGTCAGGTACTAAGATTAAGTGTATTTTTAGTGTTTTGGGGGCTGTGGTGGTGGACACCCCCTGCCCTGGGCCACATTGTATTGATGAGTGCCAGGGGCATCCATCAATAATGAACAACAACCTTCTTAGCTCCGGAGTTCCTCCATCCCTAAGTAGTCATTGATCCATTCTGATCCTTTCTTTGTTCCTTTAAATGGGTCCTTCATTCACCCATTTAAAGTTGTTTGTTTTCTTTCATTTAGAGTGTTTCCATTGGTCTACAGTGAGGATGGTTTTCTAGACTATAGATTAAGGTTTTTATTTGCCCTGTCTTGACTGACATTTCAGAACCTCTGGTAGAGCTTAAGGACATCTCCTGGGGAAAGGACCTGGCTGGGCAGTAAGGAGGAGCTCTGCCTCTCAGTCTGGC
Source organism: Antrostomus carolinensis (assembly GCF_000700745.2). Classification (NCBI taxonomy): domain Eukaryota; kingdom Metazoa; phylum Chordata; class Aves; order Caprimulgiformes; family Caprimulgidae; genus Antrostomus; species Antrostomus carolinensis. The sequence continues at coordinate 11,770 of NW_010317292.1, read as the reverse complement.
CTTGCCACCAGACCCTGGTTCAGGTGGGGTCCTCTGGAAGGAGGAAGAGCTTCCAGACTTTCAACGTAACTCGACATGCTCAGCCAGGCAGAGGCAGAGAGATTGCTGAGGAGAGCAAGGAGCAAGCACAGAAGGGATGGAAGAAGACTTTTCTTTGGAGCTGAAAAGAGACCACATTGTTTGTTGCAACCCAGCAAGCTTACTGGATTGTGTCTGAGCCTGGAGAAAAGCAGTCACTCTGCAAGGAAGGGAAAAGGGGAAGTTTGCTTCATCGCTTTTTCTTTTTCATTTTTGTTCTGTTGCCCAGTGGATCTGGGTTTCCTCCTCCATTTTAGCAATTTCAGTACTCTGGGGTATGTTTTAAGAGAATCCGGTTGGAATGTTTACAAGCCCTGTAGGTCTCATTTCTTTAAGGGAGAGGCACGGAAAGGGACATATTAAAGCATCTTGGGAAAGAGATTTAATGTTCTTCACGCTCCCAGTGCACTGTCAGTAACAAAGGACATTCCTTCATTAACTGTGTTTAAGCATATTGCATGTTCTAATATTCAGCTTTGCTAAATGTAGGAGCTTGTGCCTGGAGGAGAGGATGGCTACTGGAAGGAATCATTTATCTGGTGAAAAGTAAATATTCTCTGCAAACTGGAACCAGACTTCTTATCTGATAGGAAATTCAACAGCTATGAAATGTTATCTCATAGCCAAGTTGGAAAGAAAATTGGTAAAAATTGAAATTTAATGTGAAAAAAGGTATCACATTGGTTTGTTTGTTTCAGTTTTAGTGTATAGACTATATTTTCTATGATGTTACAACATTTTCAAGCAATAATTTCAAGTAATACACTGAAGTATTTCAAAGAATTTTGAATTTTATTTTATTTTTTTTCAAAACAAGAATTAGACTGTGTCAGGGAGTTCTCCCAAGATGTGTACGCTTAAACCCCAGTATTTTCCAGGGGAGAAATGTTCCATTATTTTTTTTACTAAGTGCAATTAGTTATATTTTTATTTCATATGATCCACATTTCATTAATTTTGAACTTCTATGTTCCTTATTCAGAAGAAATCTTCATTGTTAGCTATCTATTTTAGTGGAGATTTTTATCTAGATGTCATGGATGGGAAGTAAATGTAAAATGTACTTCAGATGTAAAATAAACACTCATTTAATTCCTAATCAATCTTGGTAGGAACACATTTGTATTTCATAGTTTCTAAATTCAAAGTACTGTAATATCTAGACCTGGATGGCTGCTTTCAGGGGGAAATGATAAACAGCATTGTCCCCTGCAGTTAGATAGCAATGCTTGAGAACAGTCCATTCAGCAACAAATCAAAAGGTTTATATTAAAGAGGAAAGCCATATTAATCTTGCCTAGGTTGCATCAATGTCTGAAACTTATTTGAAATAGAAGGTAGAAACAGTAACCTGTGAAAGAAGGTGATTACACTTCAGCTCAGAGAAGAAATGATAACGTGGTGATAGAAAAGGAACTGTCTAACTTGGAAGTATTTTTTCTTCTTCATTGAAACAGAAAACTCGGTATCTACAATAACTGACTAAAAGCATGAGCTTATCTGATATTAAGCATGTATACTGCTTCATGGAATAGACAGAATACATGAGAAAAGATGCATTGCAGTGTGTAAAAAGTCTTTGTCAGATATGGAGTGCTTTTGATCTCAGCATTTTATCTTCTGTGAATTTTTGTATAGTGTGACTTTCATATATTATATATGGCATAGAATAGTGTTTTTTACTGATAGTGAGGGGAAAAAATGAATATCTAATGCAGTGTGATAAATGAGGTGGAGATATTTTAATATATACAGCTATTTGTGGACTTTGTGCTTTTTTAAGGTATGCCTGAGTGCAGAAAAGCAAATAAAAAATTGTAGCTTATAGCTAGATTTTCTTTATTTTAACTCACTGTTTCATAGTAGCAAATGCAGATAGCAGGTTTACAATTGTTTTCCTTAGAAGCACCCAAGTTCAGTTAACATAAAATATTTTCATGGACTCTATCAACCAGGACTTGTAAGATTTGGGTTAAATTTCCACTTCTGCCACAGCCAGGCAGTAGGCTTAATTTTCCATCTATAAAACAGGTGAAACAACTAGTAGCAGTAGCTGATCAGCCATAAGTGAGTCTACCACACATCTAAATATGGATTAAATGAACTCTTGAGGTCTTTTGCAGTCTTATTCTCTGATTCTTTTTTCATCGCCTCTTCCATTTAAAATGCAGTGCATCTGATCGGTCAGATCAGTCAGTGTCTCTTATCCTGTATATATGCAATTCCAACACAGTAACATCCAGTGCCAGCAAGGGGCTCCCAGCAGTATTGCAGTACAAATAATAATAATAAAAAAATACAGCCTTGATACGAATTGGTTATTACTACTCACAAGCAACACAGCAGATTTGTACAAACTATTTTTTATCTCCCAGGAAGAAGTTTTCACTGAGACAAAGGGAGAGGATTATCGCTTCACGAATAAACAACTGCAGAGAGTTTGCAGATAAAAAAGCAGAGATTGCAAAAGGCTTTCCAGGAATCAGATAATTTCTTTTGCTAAGTTACTCTAAAGGACATTGTGTTCCTTGCCATTGCACCTAGAAAAATATATTTCTCCAGCTATGGAGAAATTTGTATTTCAACACGGTGAAGTATGGTGGTGTTTTTAGAGCTGTTATGAATCTCAGGTAGGAAACGTGGGAACTGTTCTGATATATGGCAGATGTAGTGCAACTACCATGATGAAAACCACCCAAGGAGCTCATATTTTTTCTTTCTCCTCTGCTGTGTTTGTAAAACCCTTCAGTGTGTGCCATCAGTCTGGAGTTACAGAGCTCTGAAGCCAGATGTCAGAAGATTCAGGAAACATCACTAGTTCCAGCTCATCCCTCATGTAACTCCATGGATTTGTGTGAGATTATACCAGGAGTAAACTGAGCCCAGTGATCTTCACTGAGCCTACTTAACTTCATGAAATTCAGCTAATCTGACAGTAGAGGCCAAGGAGTTGGGAGGAAATGGGGAAGGGGAGGAAGAAAGAGAAAGTCAGGATGGGAGAGAAAGCTGATTTCAGATGATTATCAGCTCTGCATATCTCTTTGCCTTTTATCTTTCCCCTGTTTGTTTCTTTTTTTTTGACATTCCTTTATTCATCTTCACTTTATTTTCATGGTTTGGTGCTTGTTCAGTTTTTTAGCACCATCATTTCAGCAGCTTTTAATAGCTGTATTAACAGTATTAACCAGGTTTCAGGGACCCCCTGGGGCAGGCAGTTCAGCCTTTTAGCAGCACTTGGGTAATCTCCTTTACTCTGATGCCATGGTGCTCTGCATATGCTTAGTTAGTAGCAAAAAGCTGTGAAAAAGTGGACTTCTCTAGGTCTAATGCAGAGCAGGTGGAGATCTTGAGCTGTGGATCCACTTAAAAGGAATAAACTCTCTCCATGAAATAAGAAAATCTGAACTGGATGCAGAGTTTACTGATGTTCGTTAATATTGTGCCGTTGTGGTTGTTATTTCACTGTTAAGCACATTACTGCAGTGTCCAGGAATCACAGTTGTGGACTACGGCTTGTGCTTGCTGCATGCACTGGTTATAAAGCAGAGCTGCTATTTCGGGGAAGGCTCTCCTGGATGAGGATTATCTCTTTGAGGTGAGAGGGAGCTAAGAAATAGCAGGTTTGCAGTTCTTCTCAGAGTTTCTTTTATCAGCAGGTCTTGGTGACATTTTCAGGAGCAGATAGGAAAAGTCAAATTAGAAAGCAATTTTAGCTTTCCAGTCTGCACAGATACTGGACTTAAGCTCTTGTCTGACGTAGAGTTGAGATTTTGAAAGTATTTTATAGGAAATACCTTTTCTAAAGATCACTGTTTACTACTTGAAATCATATTTTGCAAGAGAAACCTGTTACAAGACCAAATGAGAACTTTTTACTTCTCCAGTGTGGACTTGCAAGAACACAGGGCAAAAGGTGAAGGCTTTTTTGTGTTGTTTTGCTTTTTTAAACTTTGCAAAGATGGTGGCTGCAGTGAAAATTCTGCTCCTGCAGAATATGAATCAAGCAGAGTGATCTGTGAAAGACTCTTTTTTTCTGTGTGAAGTCCAGAGGTTAAACATACTTGAGGAGGTAATATTTAATACTATGCAAGGAGGTTTGATGTACAATTCCCAGTGCAGGGAAGTCTCTGTGTAGTGTTTGAGACCCTATCTCGTTTCCTCTGGGAAGAGGCAGTTTCTGATTATGATCCTAAAAAATCTAATGAAATAGCTTGGTAATGTTGGAGACTGTAGATGGTAAACATGTCATCTTTGCCAGTTCAGATATCACTTGAATGTTTTCTATATGAAAGGTGAGGGATACCAAAAATAATTTTTTTTTGCTAGCATTACTGTATTGGTTGAAGACACAAAATATTCTACTTTAGCTGATGCTTGAATTCATTATGTGTGCAGTCTTTATTCTCTCTGGATACATATATATATATATATGCATAAGTGCATTTTTGTTAAAATTAAAACAAAGTTATTGAGCTGTCAAACTGCTTCTGTGAAACTTACTCTCTCTCAAGAGCTTTGCTAAGCAACATGCAGCCTAAAGTAGCCAATTTACAAAAGACAGATAATTTAGAGGCAAAGTTGTCATGACAACTTTAACTTCATCTCTGCCTTTTCTTCCATGCACACATTATGAATGAAGGGGTGGAGGAACTGTGAAGGGAACTTAAGCTTAGCACCCCGATTTCTGGATTTCTGAGTGTTCAGAGTTTAGCCCAAGTGCTGTTTTTATTTATTTTTAATTACCTTTTTAAAATTCAAAATCGTGGTTAGGCCTGTATTTAGACTTTTAGGATATGTTGGGATCTTATGGATGAATAACATGCATAATGTGCAAGAAGAGAAAAAGGGAAAAAATACTCTAGGACTTCTGTTGAAAACTGCATAGAACTCCAGTTAAAAGATTGTGCTAAACCCCTCCTTCAGCAATACTTCCTATGAAGAAAAGGATCTTTGATACTGTTATTCTAAATACAATGTCCTTGGTTTTGATTTCATGGCAATTTTACCCTGGGATAACACTACAGAGCTAAATGGCACTATTTCTGATTCACAGCAGCGTAATGGCACTATTTTCTGACTCACAAATCCAGGTTCTGTAAGAAACAAGAGAATTTTCTTCCTTTTTTTCCTTGTGTAAACAAAGTAAAATGAACAGAAGAATCTTTGACTCTGATCAGTCGCTAAAAGACTAATGGCTATCCCAAATTCAACCAGGAACCATCTTCACTTAGTACTCAGTGTTTGGTACAGCTAATGCAGGCAGCAGCAATATTGGGTGTTCGACTTGTTCTGTCAGTGCTCTGGTAACTGCTCTGAAATAATTTAAAATGATGTCTTAAGTGAGAAAGTAACGGGCAGATGGCTCTGTTTCTTTGCTGGTGCTAGCAACAGTTCAGCATGTTCACTAACAGTGTTTTGGAGAAAGCTAGAGCTGCCTGCCATCCACAGGGACCTGCAAGCCCACCTGCTCTCCATGCATCCAGCTGACTTGTGAGGGTCCTTTCCAGTCTATTCTGACCATGCACTTCCTGAAGAGCCTACCTGGCAGATTGCAGCACTGCTGCTAGGGCACGGGAAATTTGACATGATATCCAAATGCGTGATGTTATGGGTTGGAATTAAATTGATGAACTGTTTAATTTCAGTACAGTGTCCAGGACTCTCCTGTGTAGGAGAGAAATTGCTGTAGTCTGTACTGATTCAGCTGGACCTGAGCTTTAAACTTTGGGCCAGATGTTGGTACCAGCTGATGTAAGCGATGTGGAGCAAAAGCTGCTGGAATGCAAGAGTTTGGGCATGAATTGCAAACCGAAGACATACCAATGAATGGCTTCAGCAACAACTTTTGGCTACAGATACCTAGGGTCCATCTGTGCTAGGAAAATGGTCAGCTGCTGACAACTGTCTTTAACAAGAGTGCAACAATGGCAGGAAACTCTCCAGGGCAGGATTAAAGTGTAGGCATTAGGAGGAAGCTTTCCCTGCTGTTACCCTGAATGTACCTTTTCTGTGGAAAAGGGGCTTCACTCTGCTGTGGTGCCTTGTCAAGGGTACATTTACCATACTGTGAAAAAGAACTACGCTAAAGGGTAAAGCAGATGGAAGCTTGCAAAAAATTATTGAACAACCTAGCAGAAAGTATCACGAAGCAGAATCAGGTCTGCATTTTGAAACGAGCCCTTGGGAAAGACTAGTCAAAGCTAGACTCCAGGACAAATTTGAAAACCTGCTGCCTGTGTCTGCAGGGACGAATGGTTGTGGCAATCTGCGGAGCAAGCAGCTGTTTCAGGAGGAGTGGAAGAAGTGCAATCTGGAGAATGCAAGCAGAGGCAGCAGTTGTCAGCTGGATAGATGAGGCTGATAGATTATAAACTGAAGCTTATAAACACTTTGAGCAAACTTCTGTACCTGCTTCTGATCTGTGAATGTTCCCTTTCCTGTGGCAGATCTCTGCCATACATCCTGTGCAATTCTCATTGACATTGAGGAAAATCAGTTTGGAATAATAATCAGATCTCAAAAATTAATTGATCCACAGTGCAGGTAACATGCCTTTTACCTGGATCAAGAAAGGTTGTTGCGGTGTTGCTGGCTGTATGTTCTTGTTGGGAGATGTGTAAATGAACTTTAAATCATCACAAAGCTATTCTTAGTCCAATAACTAAAGGAGAGGAGAAACACCTATTATGACAAGTTGTACTGGCTTAAGAACAGAAGGCCTTCCAGAACCTTGAGAAAAATATTTGAATTGTATTTAAAATAATTAGACAACTTGCCCAAATATGGGGAAGAGTGGGAGCAAAGCCAGGAAATCTTCACTGGCTCATTTCCAAGCATATGGAACAATTAATAATGGAATGAAACTGCAAAATTAGAGCTGGATATTGGGAGTTTTGGATAGCGTGCCTTGGTTGAAGATGAGCAGCACTTGAATACTACAGTGACAGGTACATGCAAGGATCTAATAATGCATACATTCCAGAGACACAAAAGTGTAGAAGTCTGCTGATGCAGAGGGGAAATAAGTGAAATTCAGCTATTACTTTTATTGGTTGTGAACATTTCACTAGAGAGGCTTCATTACCTAGCAAGAGCTGGCATGGAAGCCCCTGATATTCTTACTGGCTGTGAGCATATTCCATGCAATTGAGACTTGTAATGTCAAAGCAACAGAACTGTTTTGGACTCTTGACTCAAAACCTGTGGCCTCCAGGTCATAAATTTTGTAATTTCATAGCTCACTTGGAAAACCCAATTCCCCTCTCCTTGCAGCAAAATTTGCTAGGACTTCACATTTACCCTCTTGGAAAAAGGGATATTGAAAGATTAGTTTTTACTGGCGTGCATAGTTTGTGTTGATCATATTGGGATCCTGGGCACGGCTCCATGGCACATGTGAAAGATTTTTCTTTCCCTGGCCTTTATGGACCTGTCCTTTCAAGGCCAGCATTTTTGATGTATGCACACTCATTTTTTATGTCAGATAGCCCACTAGTCTAGCATCTTTTCTGGCCTCATTCTGCAAATTGTTACCTGTGACTGCCCTTGCTAACTTCAGGGGAAGCAGTTTCATCAGTGTGACTATGTGTGCTTGAATAAAAATTTGGGGTAGGAGAGCGTCCCTTTGTTCTCCTTTAAAATACCAACTGTAAAAGTTAAAGCTCTTGATTTAAAAGAATCAAATATAACTTAATATATGACATTAAATCTAAAGATAACAGTACTGGGTGGGTGTGTGGGAACTGAGGAAAATGCCCTGTTTGAGTTTAATATGCATTATGCACAAATTCTCCCTCTCTTGTAATGTCTTGTATGCTTTATGACCAAAGAAAGCACAACGATTGCAACTAATCTGGTTCCACTGTAAAGGGTTCATAAACTTGCACAGGGGACCTGTGAAGTCGAGTCAGAAGGGCAAGAACTGACTGTTCTGTATAATCTAGCTATTTTGCTTTGATAACATTTGTGGCTAAGCCACTACTGGCATCATGTGCCATTTTTCTTTTCCATGCGATCAGGCATGAATTTACCTAGTAGAAGGTTGAATAAGTAGCTTTTTAAAAGCAGTTTGATGTTTTTATTTGCTAGACCTGCTGTTTCCCTGGTTTATCATAGTGGCTCAGGTACAGGTTACAGTACCTGCTCTAGGATGGGGATATAGAAATGCATTTATCTGTTTTACAGGAGAAACAGAAAGTCTGTGAAAACTATTTTTTTTTTTTTTTTAATTCCAGATAGCTACAAAGGGTATCTTGAGGTCCCTCCCAGAGGTTCATCCTTGTTATGATGGGGGAATGAACATTCCTCCAAAGTGCTTAGCTCTGTCTGACATTAGACATGACTGGAACGGAGAAGTGGAAGTGGAGAAGAAAGGAATAAGCAAGATCCATTTCAAGCATGCAGCGAAATGCTTTTCCCTCTGAGCAAGACAAAATAGGAACCTATGAATTCATCCCGAGGCTCCTTCCTAATGTGGCATAGCTAAATGTTACCTTCTATTGAGAGCTGTGTCTGAGTGTCACCGTCTCAAGCCGTAAGGAAACAACTTCAGAAAAACCAAGAAGTATTGGCCTTTGTGCCTCCAGGTAACAATGTTAATTGCCTGATTTAGTGCAACATGAGTTCAGAATTTCATCTGGAAACAGTCTATGTCTTAGATTTCTATTCCTTTTCTGAAATAACATCTATAACTTTGAATTTTTTTGATTTTCCAGTTTGCTGTAGATCAAACAAGCTAAGTTTTAAATGCAGGATTTTTAGTATATGTGTCTTCTTATGTCTTATTAATGCAATCAGACACCTTAGAAAAATATATCAGACATAACAAATTCGCAAAGAGTATTCTTTCTTCCTCTCCTCTTTCAGAAAATATAGGTTATGCTTATGAAGATTAACTGCTTGCTTTGGAAACTGGAGTGATCTATTTTTATGCAGGTGAGATAAAATATGGACAACTGTTTATGCCTTTTATGTCCTCCAGGGCCTAATTCTGTCAGGTTTAGAGCAACATTGCCCCACAAAACCTGAGCCTGGAGCAAGCAGAGCCCAGGACATCAGGGACAAAGCCAAGTAAGAACCTGGGTCCAGGAAGGACCTGGTCTGTAGGTTTGTAGCACATTATGCAGTGGACACACAGCCTTCCCAAACCTGTTCTTGCCTTCCATGAAGGCAGGAGGGTTGCAAGGACAGCTGACAAATTCCACAAACAGCACAAAGTCATTCATGCTTTGGGGTGATACCCAGTGGGGAGGAGAGGGAACACATCTCTGACTCTACGCTGGCTCTCTTTTCTCCAGCTGCCTTTTGTAATGTGAGCAAAAGCAAACTTATGATAAATAATAAATAACCAACTGATTTCCTTTTTATTCTATTGGATGTTTTTAACCTTTGCACAGAAGATGTTGAGACTTGACTATACATCTTCACAGTCAATTGTGCTGAGGACTTTCAGGATGGAGCCCACACTAAAGTATTTCCTCTCTCTGGTTGCATTGCTGCATGACATGGTTCTGCACCAGTATGGAGTTTGAAGATGTGATTGACAGACTGAAAGGTAAAAGGAAGAAATGCAAACACTGCTTCAGTTCGTCTGGTTATTTCTACAATTAGTCCTTGCTGGAGTGGTATTTTCAATGTGTGCTAACCCAGACCTATGTTATAAGTGCAGAAGAAATGAGGACCTGATTTACTGCTTTTGACTGGTAGTAACTTAAAGCACACACACTCTAAAACTATTTATTAATTGGATTTTACATGCTGAATACATAAGCCTTGTTTGCAGCAGGAGGTGTAAGGATATGCAATTTGCAAAACTTGTAGGTGGTGATTAGTTTGTTAAATCCTATTCAAAACCAGCCTGGTTTATTTCTTAGCTGTGAGAGAGATCTTTAGGCAAATGTCCTAATATGCTTGTCATGTGAACAGTTTGCAGGTCAGTGACTGTACATTCAAAAGTATTTTACTCAGCGATAAAATCTTCATCACTGTTTCATTACCATAAACACGTGACGACAAAAGTACTTCAGAGCTTTGCACCACACGTTGGCTTTATATTAATTCTCAATTACAATTCTCCTGGGGTTACCAACAATGACTCAAGGTCTTGCACTAATTGAACAGGAGGAAAAAATAAAATTAATGGTCTGCAAAGGTCAGTTCTTGTCTTCTGATTCATATAATAACTTATTGTAAATACATGAGAGTGACCGTACAAGGCTGCTACCTGTGCAGTCAGATAGCAGCCTGTGAAGATCTGGTGCCTGGGGTCTATTGCCTGTTTTCATTAAAAAAAAAAAAACCTAAACCAAAACCTTGTTAGTGCTTTGGCTGTTCATGATATTCTTAATTTCTTCTGCTTCCCTCCTATGATATATAGCACCTTTTGTGATTTTTCGTCTTTGTATTTCTGGTCTTAAGAAAATATATATTGTGTTTGACCAAAGGTCCTTCTAACCCAGTGCTGTGTTTGCAGCAGTGAATGTTTAAATTAGAAGAAATGAAGCAATAATGGTGTATTTTTTCCTCAGTAATCTGTCCTGACTCTCAATTCAAGTTCGCTAGAGGCTGTTGGAAGTGTTACGTGTCTGGCAATGCTTGTGACATGGATGTTGTCGGGCTATTCTGGATTGCAAGGTTCTGACCTCTGTGGCGTACAAGAGCCCTTCCTGCCCTTGGGTCCCATCATCACAGGCTTGCTGCAGGATGGATGAGGCTTGCTGTAAGAACACTGTAGGGTAGTTCTGCATATTAGCAGGGACCACTGGGATTTCCAGATGTTGATCAATGTTAACAATAGTGACAAGGGATGAGGATAAGGCCGACGTACTTAATGCCTTCTTTGCCTCAGTCTTTAATAGTAAGGCCAGCTGTTCTCTGGGTATCCAGCCCCCTGAGCCAGAAGCCAGTGATGGGAGGCAGAACAAAGCTCCCATGATCCAGGAGGTAATGGTTAGAGACCTGCTCAGACAATTAGACATCCACACGTCTATGGGGCTGGATGGGGTTCACTCCAGGATACTGAGGGAGCTGGCAGAGGTGCTCGCCAGACCCCTTTCCATCATCTACCAACGGTCCTGGCTGACTGGGGAGGTTCCACTAGACTGAAGTGCGGCAAATGTTACACCCATTTACAAGAAGGGCTGGACGAAGGATCTGGGGAACTACAGGCCTGTCAGTCTGACCTTGGTGGCAGGGAAGGTGATGGAGCAGGTCCTCCTCAGTGCTATCACAGAGCACACACAGGCGAGCCTGGTGTTGCCCAGTTAACATGGGTTTCTGAAAGACAGGTCCTGCCTTCTAGCCTGATCTCCTTCTATGACAAGGTTACCTGCTGAGTGGACAAGGGAAAGGCTGTGGCTGTGGTGTCCCTCGGCTTCAGTAA
>NW_010317292.1:0-221 GCF_000700745.2 Antrostomus carolinensis | reverse complement strand
TGGCCAGGCTGAAAGAGTGGTGGTAAATGGAGTTAAATCCAGCTGGAGGCCAGTCCCAAGTGGTGTTCCTCAGGGCTCAGCGTTGGGGCCAGTCCTGTTTAACATCTTTATCAATGATCTGGATGAGATCAAGTGCATTCTTAGTAAGTTTGGAGATGACAACAAATTGGGTGGGAGTGTTGATGTGCTTGAGGAAGGCTCTACAGAGGGACCTGGACAGG
>NW_010317291.1:687-1271 GCF_000700745.2 Antrostomus carolinensis | reverse complement strand
TGACCCTGAGCGGGGCCAGGCCGGCGTCGGCTCTGGGCTCACAGAGCACCCTGGCCCCCGAGCTGCGGCAGATGCTGCGCACCGTGTCACCGCCCCGGCCTGCGGGAGACACCGCGCCGGGAAACTGAGGCAGGGCGGGGGCGGAGGGAAGTCGGAGCAGAGTCAGAAGCGGAGTCAGAGTCAGAAGCGGAGTCAGAGCAGAAGCGGAGTCAGGGTTGGAAGAGGAGTCAGAGCAGAAAGTCAGAGTCGGAAGCGGAGTCAGAGTCGGAAGCGGAGTCAGAGCAGAGTCAAGTTGAAGCAGAGTCAGAGCAGAAGCGGAGTCAGAAGCAGAGTCGGAGTTGGAAGCGGAGTCGGAAGCGGAGTCGGAGCAGAGTCAGGTTGAAGCAGAGTCAGAGCCAGAGCGGAGTCAGAGTCAGAAGCAGAGCAGAAGCGGAGTCAGAGTTGGAAGTGGAGTCAGAGCAGAGTCAAGTTGGAGCTGAGTCGGAACCAGAAGCGGAGCCAGAGTCGGAGCCAGAGTTGGAAGCAGAGTCAGAGCAGAAGCGGAGCCAGAGTCAGAAGCGGAGTTGGAAGGGGAGCCAGAACAG
>NW_010317291.1:0-407 GCF_000700745.2 Antrostomus carolinensis | reverse complement strand
GCAGGGGGGAAACAAGAAGCGGAGCCAGTCAGAGCCAGAGTCAGAAGCGGAGTCAGAGCGGAGTCGGAGTTGGAAGTGGAGTCGGAACAGAGTCTGAGCCAGAAACGGAGTCAGAGTCGGAGCCAGAGCTGGAGCAGAAGCGGAGTCAGAAGTGGAGTTGGAGTCAGAGTCGGAACAGAAGTGGAGCCAGAGTCAGAGCAGAGTCAGAGCCAGAAGTGGAGTCGGAAGTGGAGTCAGAACAGAGTCGGAGTCAGAGTCAGAGCCACAAGTGGAGTCAGAAGCGGAGTCGGAGCAGAACCAGCCGCCGTCCCGCTGGGCACCGGAGCCACAGTTTGGTGCCACCTCCTGCTGTCCCCTCCCCCCTCCCGCTGTCCCCTCCCCATGGTGGGTGGCAGAGCCCCGGGGGG
>NW_010317290.1:4087-6123 GCF_000700745.2 Antrostomus carolinensis | reverse complement strand
AGAGGTGCAAGTATTTTTTTTATAAAAAAACCTCAACACAGCAACAAACAAACGCCCCGTGATTGTGGGCGTTTAATCCTCTGTAACACGTTGCTCCAGCCCTTGCCTTTAAACACTAACTTTTCTGGTGTATTCTCCCAAGACTGGGTTTACACCGGTTTTCTCCTCATGCAGCACAATGTTTCCCATCTGCGTTTTAAAACCTTTTTTCCAAACCACTCATGCATATTTATTTTGACTGCAGATTTGTAGAAGCCACGCACGCATCTGTCATTAACCTGATGGTTCAGAATAGCCCGTTATGTTTCTACGGTCCGGACCTCAAGACTTTCGTGTTTAATTGGTAAACTGTGAATTTAATCGGGAAAGAGAAAAAAGCGCTCGGGGGGGTAGAGAGCTGGTGGGGGTTGTCTAGCTCCCCTTCTCACCACCCTCATCTCTGTAATCCTCTCTCACGCATCGCTATCACCCCCAAACACCCTAAATCCCGCGTGTTCCTTCCCATTTTTAAATATGTGCGCGAGATATAACTCCAGTATCTCGGAAAGATGCGGAGCGAACAGCCGATTTCCCGCTCCCACATGCAGCAAAGGATCTCTGCCGCTCCGAGCCCTGGACGGAAGTAATCAATAAGGACTGAAATTCAATCAATGAACGTTGGTAGGCAAAAAGTCTTACCTGGGGTGCAGAGGAGTAAGGGTAGCCAAACTGAGGATATGACATGGTACACAGGCTCCCAGTTATCTAGAAACAAGGCGAGACGTCTGATCTGCACGCTATTGCAGCCTGGCTCTGCTCTATTGTACCAATTGATTGGTAACCACAGGTCCCTAGATGCTTATAGGACGAAGCAGAAAAACCACATTTAATTTATTTACATGAAATCTTAAACTTTCTTTCTTTCTTTTTTTTTTTTTTTTTTTTTTTTTTTAACCGAAGGAAAAAAAAAAGTGTAGTGATTTTAACATCTTCCCCTCCACAGCAACGAAACAGAAATAATTGTTACGTGTGGGCTCCGAGGCTGGCAAACGTGACGGCAGAAATACATATTTTGCACCCACGAAAAAATAAAGGGGGCAGGGGAGTGATATAAATAATCAGTTCAGAAGCACGTTGTTTTAAAAGAGACGAGCCTCTGACGTCACGCAAAACCTCTTCAAATTAACCTGCCTGTTAGTTTAACATTCATTTTCGGAACCCTTTCCCCTGGAGTGGAAAATAGACTCTCCAGCATCCCTCTCGGGCTGCCTAGCAGGAGCGAAAGTTTGGAAAGCTCTCCGGCAGCGGCTGCGCCTGCTGGCAACGTTTCTATCTATTTCTGCGGGGAGGGGAAGGAAATGAATGGGTTTAATCTGAAGGATCAATGTTGTATCAGCTAAAATATTCCCCCCTCCCCACCCTCCTTCGTCACTGAAGGGCTGGCAAGCACTTTTAATTAGAAATTAATTAATGAGCAGCTGCTTCTTCCCACCCCACAGTAATAATTAGTCTCAATTACAAACAAGACATATGAAGGGACACACGACTGAGTCTTCATTTAAGATTTAATCAACAGTTAAAATTAGCGCTAGCGCTGACAATAAAGCACATGACATGCAATCCTGCTTTTCCTTTCGGCTTTTATTCCAGACGTGTGATTACAGGTTAAAAAAAAAAAAAAGAACAAAACAAAAAAAACCCTACAAGCGAATATGATTGAAAGGACGTGACTTTTCACTTTAAACCGACTTTGATCCCCTGGCAAACCTCCGCTGGAAAAGCCAGCCTTTCCTGGGGCCGAGGGCCGTATCCAGCCTGTTTGTGCTCCAAGGTGGGGGGGTGGTTAAAAAGGGAGGGAGGGGGGTATTAGGAGGGGGAGTGCAACTCATATATGCCAAGTGCTGTTTTTCACCCAAGAGCAAACATCTCTTTCCAGGTGGTCCCGGCGGACCACAAAGTGAAGGAGGGTCTGGGAAGGAGTCAAACCCCCTTCTCCCCAACCCGCTCCCCCCCACTCTGGGGGCTGGGACGCCCCCATACAAGCAGGAAGCACCCCC
>NW_010317290.1:450-2950 GCF_000700745.2 Antrostomus carolinensis | reverse complement strand
AGTTTTCCAGGCTACAGTTTTTGGGAGATGTCTTGGTGTCGTGAGGATTTTTTTTTTCTTTCCCTTTTTTTGATACTACCTCAGATGTCAGCTCCGCAGTGGCCCACAGAAGACTACAGGTTTTGATATTTAAATGAGACTATTAAACTTTAAAATACAAGGTGAAATTCAATATTTATAGTCCTTGTCTATTTATATATCACAGTTGTCTTTCACTGCACCATGCAAATAGTCTGGTGCCCATTTTTGCACTGAACTTTCCTGTATTAATCATGATAATTATTTGTCATTTTTCTTTGCAGCCTGCCTGCTCTATGACTTTACCCCCAGTCAGCTTTGTGCCAGTTCCAATCTGTATTCCCTAGAAAGCAGTAATTAAAAAAACCCACCAAAACAAAAACAACAACAACAAACTTAATCACCTTAAACACTTAATAACCTTAAACACTAAAAGTTGACATTAGATCTTCCTCCAGCGTTCATGTCTTGTTTCACTCACAATGTACAAATAATGGTCCTTTGTTGATGAGAGACTCAACATAATTATATTTCATCTTGAACTTTTGGTGCCAGTACACAAACACGCAATAAGCCCCACAACGATTTAAAATAACCTTTGTGGTTCCTGCACATAAACAGCATAACACTGTTCAAATCCAGGAAAAGACGCTTAATGCTGTTGGTTATATCCTTAAGCATTTGGGAAATGCAAGTCTTTGCTATGCAATAAAAATTGATCCTTGTCAAAGCTCCTTTCCTGTACAAAGCAGTGAACAGAAAGAAACACACACTGCTTTCTCCAAAGTTTGAGCAAGAGAACCCATCGCGATAGATAGGAAACGCTGGAGAGTTCCTCTCTTGTAAGGGCCAGCCTGCCCACCTGGCCGAGCAGGTGTTTTACAGCCAAAGCCCAACCAAGTCTCTCTCCGAGGGTTATGAGTTCTCGGAGAACCTGGAGCTGACGTTCCTACAAGTTTTATCGTAAAAGCATGAAACAAGAAGGAAACTCTGTGGTGCCGGAACAGGCCACAGCAGGTAAAACAGAGAACCTTTTCAGGACTAATGCTTTGATGGAGGTCTTCAGGGACAGGATTTAGAGGCAGTTAATACAGCTACACTTTTACTATCTGCATTTTCATTGCCTCCTCTTTTGGAGGGCCACTCCTGGAAATATTTCAGTGACAGAATTTGCTTATGGGCTAAACAGACTTTAGCGAGCTCTTTCAGTTGACTGCTTTGTTTTCACATTACAGATTTAAAGCAACCTTGACACTGCCTGACAAACGCTGTGAAGCTCTACATGTTGCCCATTTGGGATCTGACATGGAACCGAGGGCAGCCTACAACATTTTCAAGTAGATTAGCTCCCATAAACTCGCTATGGACAGTAAATACGATTGTTTTCTTTGAGCCTATCTGAGGTGTAATTGCATCTCCTGCATTCTGAATCGAGGGACAGCGAGCTGAAACTGCCAACCTGCACACACCTGTGCAATGGCTTGTGATCGGCAGAGCTATGATGACAAACATAACAGTTGCATAAGAAGGCGCAGCTAATTAATTTGCTCAGATTACAACTACAAGTAAAATCAGTCGTTCAAAGCTGTTTGAATGCTTTCATTTTGATTTTGTAAGTCTGCAATTCTCTTGGCAAACAATCTAGATTAAAGCGCAAAGGCCTCACACGCTCACTCGATTCTTTGTATTTATTAACTTTTCACACTTAACAGCTAGAGCCAACGCACGCGCTCACGCACACACATACACACACACCCATAGAGACAAAACTTTTCAGCAAGAGAAGCAAACGCTGTGACCTGGACAGCTGCTGCGTGGCTAGATGCACCCTACACCAGATCCACATCCGCCTGCCCGGAGCAGAGCATCGCACTGCGCTCTCACTAGCAAAGCAAAGACTCTGGAAGGTCTCTCTTTGTAGCTCCTGTGCCCCCAGTGCCGCAGACTCGTAGACATTCAAACGCCACCGCCTTTAAGCTGTCTGGCAGCAGATAGCTTGAACATACTTCCCTGAGAAGAGAAAACTTTCCTGCTCGCAAGGTCAAATTCTATGCCTTTTAAAGTTTGCCCTAAAATCCAGAAAGTTTGACTCGATACCTTACCTTAGCGCTCGCTGAATATCATATCCACACCCCCTTCCCAAGAAATAACACACATATGTTAAAACATATTTGCCCTCTGTCCTGGGTAAAGATTGCACAAAGCCAAATGATTCATCACAGATAGTTTATCTTCCCTCCAGCAGTTCGTTTTCAGCTGCCTTGCTGCTAAAGCAGGCTCCGAAAGGGGGGGATAACCCCCATCGCTCCCCCACCCCCCGCTTCCGTAAAGAGACAGACACAGACAGAAACATCATCACCGAAACAAGAAGAAAATTTTTACCTGCGATCACGCCAGGCTTCGGCTAAAACCTCGCAGCGGCGGCTGTGCCATGGCAGGGCTTCTCTGCTGCCGTCCGCGCTGGTTGGCTTGGCGGGGAGCT
>NW_010317290.1:0-304 GCF_000700745.2 Antrostomus carolinensis | reverse complement strand
TCCTACTGATTAACCCTTTCCAACACGACCAGGCACTCCACTTCCAACTTTCCCCGTTTTAAACCAGAAGCAGCCAGCACCGCTTGCTTCCGCAGGTTATAAACGCCGTCTGGGGCGTGGGGGACACCATAATTAATAGCAGGTTAGTAAAATTAGTGCTGCCACTCCAATTGTTGTCCTTGTTGCCAACAATAATTGCATTGATTCTGGAAGGACAAGAATGTCCTCCATTTAACCTAATGATCTGCGGGTTGCACAGGCTGTAAGGCAGCCGGAGCGCTGATTAACTGCGCGCACCTCCGAA
>NW_010317289.1:19801-21769 GCF_000700745.2 Antrostomus carolinensis | reverse complement strand
GCCTGGGATGGGCAAAGTGGCCACAGACCTGTTCCCAAATGTCCCGTGGGGAGGCTGACCTATGTCACAGCGTCCTGGTGCCGCTTCTGTTGCAGTGGGAAACACTGTCACCCTTCTCCTACTCCTCCTAACCTTACTGAGAAAAAGCGCTGAGGAGCGCTTGTCCAGAAGTCTTTTCCTCCTTCCTTCTCCTCCTTCCTTTTTCTCTCCCTTTCTGGAACTTACTTACTCTCTCCCTTTTATGTCCTCCCTTCTTGTAAGTGTTTGAGATATTTCCCAGAAAAAGCTCAGGGGGTCTTCACCCTCTGTTCCTTTATTGAGTTTCATCTCCTGTTATTTTCTGCATCCTTGAGCAAACAGTCCTTTGTTCCAGGGGATGACAAGTTAGCCATGGTGCTAGGACTATTTGTTCAGATTGATTGTTCTTCCAGTTGGTCTCCTACATATTCCCATCCCTTTTTTCCTCTACCAGCAAAACAAGGCTTTGGTGCAGGGATAGCTGAGGTGAGTTATTCCCACACATATGAAAATGGAAAAAGCTATTTCTCACAGAGAGCAAGACGAAGCCTGTGGAAATCTGTGTGGGTGTTTATGCCTTCTCTCAGAGGCAGACACTTGATTGAATGCATCCAAGGCCTCCAAAACCCACTGGGGTGGCTGAATTAAGAGGTCCATTTTGTAACAACCTTCTCATTGTCCCAGGTGATCTGTTGCTTCTCTGAGTCAAGACAGAATCAATAGAGATGACACTGTACTCTAGCTTCTAGTGTAGTGGCCCTGTGAAACAATTTGGGGTGGTTTTAGTATCCCCTGGAAAAAATTGTTAGACTTTCTATTTAACCAATGTGCACCAGAAAAGTACCCATCCCGGGGAAAGGAAGTTAGTGAAAAGTCAAAACAAGTAAATGAAATACAAGAACAGAGATGTGAAAAAAATCAAATGGTTTTTAGTGAGTGATGCAGTTTTGGATTTGTCAACGACAGAAGTGGAAAAGGAATTGCCCTGGGGATCTTCCTTGTTCTATTAATGAGACTGTAGTATAGGATGCATTTGAATCAGAAACTTCTAGTAAAATCTTTCACTACTTCAGTAATTAAATCTCAAGGAAGTTTTCAGCCAGAATTTCAGACTCTTCAGGAGACTTCTGACTTTCAAAATAGAAAAAATATCTTAGAAAAGCAGAACAGTCTTAGAAGACTGCCAAAGTAATTCTCCCCCGTCCCCACGCCCCCCTCCCCCTTAGAAGAGAGTGAAAGGAATTGTAAATTCCTCACCTGTGGCTTAGATGTTACCTCTGTTTTCTCAGAAATTAAATCCCATTTTTTCTTTGGGATGGAGAGCAAGCTGAATTGCGATCTAGGTTTTGCAGGAAGAAGGAGAGAGAGGTGTCATTGGTGCTTGGCTTTTGTTTGCTCATGAACTAATGAATTAACCATGATCCCATTCTACTTTTCATGTACAAGCTCTTCAGGGACAGGGATCTTTTATGGGTTGACTTTAAAGAGGGATGTTGGGCTTGGCAGCAACTGGTGAATGAGGTTTTGATGCACTGTCCCTCAGACTGTTTCTGTTTGAATGTATTTTTCTAGTTATGTATGACTTGGTTTACAGAGCTTCCAGCATGGCAGTTCAGTTTTTGTCATGCAAAACTAGCTAGTTGTGTAAATTGGGAGGATGCATCTGAATACTCCTGGCTAAATTCTCAGAGTTCGTCTCTGACTGGTTTCTGTTTGCAGTTTGTATTTTTGGTGGGTTTTTTCGATGTTGTTTTTCCATTTACTAGTTGAGATGCAAACTTCTGTGCATGCATGGCTTGAATTCAGGTTCTGATGTTTCTGCATTAGTCATTTCAGCCCTTCTCACAATAATCACAGGTTTTGCTGTCTAGGTCAGCTCAGGTTCTCTGTGGCTCTGGGTATATATAATGCACTTACAGAGTGCTTGCTTGTGTGTAGCTGTATAAACAT
>NW_010317289.1:8937-19764 GCF_000700745.2 Antrostomus carolinensis | reverse complement strand
TGAGCTGCTGTGAAAGATTTAGTTCTGGAGAGGATGGAAGAGAGATTTCTGTTCTGTTCTGTACCACTGCAGACTTTGAGGCATGATAAAAGTTCATGTTTGGTAGTGGCACTCCCTCTCAGAGTGGAACTCAGCCAGTATTAATTAATCCAGCATGAAGTGCAGCCTGCAAAGGACAATGGACATTGCAAGGGAATAGAGCAGAAAGGTAATGCAGACTGGTGAGACTCAACAGCAGCAACCAGAAAGCTTCTAAACACTTTCTGGAAATTTTATATGCACACACTGATTGACAGATGCTGCTATTGTGTGGAGACAGAGGAAAAAATGAACAGATGACTAACTAGGTGGTGGGCAATAGATAGACTAGTGCGTATCAGGAATGATTAGGCAGGCAGAGGAATGTGGCTGAATGAAATGTTTATGTCACTGTATGTGCTGAGGAGGTGGCTAATAACATTGATTAGATTATTCCAATAAGAATTTGCATTGCCATGTTCTCAAGTCTTAATCTGGCATATGTGCATATCAGTGCACCATTTTGCAAAGCATAGTGTCATTGTGTAATACTGCGAGTTATGGCAAGCTTACATTTGGAGCTGGAACCAAACTCGTGGTTTCTCCAGGTATGTTCTGAATTCTCAGGTGTGATTCCTCTTGGAAGTACATTTTTCACTTTGCAAGTTATTTTGCCTATTTCAACACTCCACAATATAGAAATAGAACCAGAAATTTTCAGCTGCTATAAGAGCAAGTGATTTCCATGGCTACATATATAATTTCCCCACCCTATTCCTGATGATGAATTGGACAAAGCAGAAGTTTTACACATGCAAGAGGATTTTTCTTGGAAAGCCAACAGGTTATAGGCTCCTAAATCAAAAATCCTCATGTAGAAGAAAAGCAAAGGGAAATGGTGAAAGTCAGCATGGGCCAGCAAAATGCAGAGTGGTGATACTAGAAGCATAAAGCTGTATCAGGTAAAAAGGACCTTTCTAGTATGTGGATACTTTGAGATAACAAGACTTCTAATTGTATGTGGATGCAAAATATAAGCATGTACTGGGTCTTTGCTTTGGAGAAAGCTGTAATGATAGGGAGTGGGTGTTCCCATATTGTGAAGCATTATAAAAAGAGTGGAAACTCAAGAAGCAAGATTATCCTTGACAATGATGTTTGTAATCACAGCCAGCTAGTGTTAAGTACTGTGAAATTACCTCGGCCTTCAACATCCACCTGAAGCTTGGAGCATATTAGAAGTGAAGCTCTGAAACTGTTGGAGAATAGTGTGGCAAGTCTCAAAAGCCAGGGGAGGACTAGATACCCAGACAGAGGGGAAAGAGGTCAAGAAGTAAAGTTCATTGCTGGATGACTTTTGTGGTAAGATGGAAAGGTAACTCTGACCACAAAATCATTTTCTCTGAAGAAAAAATCATTAAAAAAATAGAGCTTTGGCAGTTGCTACTGCAAAGCAGTCACCCAAAATGTCAGAAAAAACAATCCCCTCAAAACGCCACACCTCTTCTCTTGTCTGAAACTGTTTGGAAAAGGGAAAGAAAGGAAGATTATGAGAAACCAATTTTTTTTCGTAAAAAATTTTTTTTAAAATTCCAACTTTTTAAATAATATTTTAGAAGCATTTAATATCTAAATGTTTTGGGTTTACCCTTGAAAAGTAATATTTCAGTTTCTTAAAATGATGATGATTATTAAGACAATTTCAAAATAATTTTATTCTGAAAGTTAAAAACCACAGCAATATAAAGAGACTATTGATTCTGAAAAGCTCTGGAGAAATTCCTCATACTTCAAATGACCCTCTTGACCATGTTCAAAAACATCTGAGAAAATAAGAATCTCACATTTATATGAAGCTAACAGCAAGCTAAAGGAGTTATAAATTCAGGCTCTGCCTGAGTTCATTTACATGTCCTGTCTGTACGCAACTGCTCCAGATCTCACTCTGGTCGCACTGTAGAACGTAAGAGCTTCCCGAATGCATGCTGAAACCTCAGGGATTAATGGCAGAATAAGCAATGGTCTCTTTTCCACAAAGACATTGCATATAAAAAGGTGTGCTTTCTACTTAAAAGCTAAGAAGCAAAATTTGCTCTGGAATCACTCTTGACTAATTCAGATTGCAAATCCAAGAGAATGGGATGATGAAGTTTGTACTATGCCATCGATCACTAAGTTAGCCCTGAAGTAACAGCAAATAAACTAATTTTTGAGAGAGGAATCTGACTGGCAAGGAATGAGATGAAAAATAGAACTTGTGATGCAGGTTGTTTTCTGGAAGCAGTGGGATAAATATGATGGAGGAGAATATTGAGGAACAGGTGTTTGGGAATTTGAAAGATGCAAAACATCACATGAAAAGAAAGATGGAAGAAAAGTCCTAGATAGATGGATCTGTCTAATCATAGAGATAAATAGGATTTAATTTGGTGGAGTATTTAATTGTTGAGGGTTCCATTTAAAACCACTCCGGATATTGTAGAGGCCTCTGTTATTGTGTGACTATGGAAGTAGTGGCAAACTTACATTTGGATCTGGGACAAGACTTCTGGTCTCCCCAGGTACATTTATTGTGATTTTTTTCCTAATTTGCAAGATTGCTGTGGGCACACCAAGATCTGGGAAATGGCAGCTGTCAAAGATACAGTAGCCTGAGGTCTCATCTTAACCTGTGGAATTTATTCCATGACAGCTGTCCAAGCAGTCTTCCTCGAGGCAGCTGCAGGCAGGCATGTGTTTTCATTGCTCTTCCATCAACTGCATTCCTGTGGTAAGCTAAGACAAAGTCTGGTTTTGCTCTTCTGTCAAGTAGGTTATATGGATTTGCTCTCTCCTAAAGGTAAATCCATGCCACCTTCATTGGCCTTTCAAGCAAAGTCATGGATAATATAAATCAGATTAAAATGTATTGAAACACAAGAATGGCTATAATATTTAGAAAATATCCCCTTATGGTGATTATTATAATTTTATCTGGTCTTTGCTTGTAGCAGAATCCCATCAAGGAACAACACACTCTTCTCATTTTTAATATTGATGTTGGAATGGGAATTGAACTGACTTTTAGCTGGTTTGTCTGATGTACAGATACTGTATAATCCACGAATATGGCAAGTGGATTCTGTTTGTGACTGAGACTTGAATCCAGATTTGCCAAGCTGTCGAAGCTACAAGGCCATACTTAATGCTTACCCCTGGTACTTCATATCTAAGTGAGCATGTGTGGATCCTGAAGTAATAGAATTAGAAAGCTCAGATTACCTTTGCAACTCCCTGTGAAGCTCCAAATCTAGATAGGGTCACAGTGTGCCACTGAAACCTGTAAGGATATACCAGTAACCAAGGTCAAAGAGGTTCTTGCGAAGGTTTCCTGGGTCATATGAATTATGGGGGTGGAGAAGGATACAAGTTGACATTAGGAAAATGAACCTTTCTGGTGACCAAGCCAGGTGGGTAGTAAATGGCAAAATATTCAGGAGAAAACTTGGACTGAAAGGCAGTGGTCCTGACTATATGGCACACTGAACAGGAATTTTTGGTGATGCTACAGATGCAAAAAGACAGATTGTCCCTAATATTGCCCCGAAAGGTGTAATACACAATTGTAATAGGTGAATAAATGAACTTTTTTTTATTTGTTCTCCTTGTTTCTGAACCTGATAATTTTCTAGTAGATTTTTTTGGTACTTTAATGGTGGCTTAAATCAATGTGTTTCATCATTACTTCCTTAAGTTATTCCCTGCTCTCAAATGTCTGTTGACCTGATTGTCAGTATAAGTTGGAAAAAACTGCCTACATTTTTGTAGAGGTTGACACCAGTGTGCCAATCAGGGATACGTGAAACTCACATTTGGAACTGGGACCCAACTTCTTGTTACTCCAAGTAAGTTTGAGCTTTCTGTTCCATATTAACACCAGGACTGGCAAATCTTTTGTTCATTGGGTAGATAGACTAGTGACTTTCATAGAAGCATGTTCCAACTTCTTTTTGGCTTCCCTTGACAAAAACTAGTTGGAGTACTGATGTGTCTGGGAATACAGGGAGTGTTTGGCTATGGTGCAGCAGTGACCCACTGCAGAAAAGAGCAGCTAGAGAAGATGGTAATGCTCACACAGGTTTAGTAGTCACAACCTGGTGCAGTCACACATGAAGTACTGCAAGCAGTTAACTACATAAAAAGTTTAGCAGTTGAATAGAATTCCTGGCTATTCAAGTTTTCAGAGTTAATTTTTGCATCTTTAAGATAATTACACAATGTCTGTGTGTGAGCCGACACAGGCAGGACGCAGGAACAACCAAAAGAACCATGGATAAAATAGAAAAAGCAAATTTATTCTCGTTACCTTGCAACCCCGGGGGATCTTCAAAGCAGCACCCGGAGCAGAGGCACATAAGTGGGAACACAGGCACCGTGGAGCTCAGTCCTTTCTAGAGTGAGAGATTCCACACCTGTATATATCAGGGATTTTTAGCATGCAGTAGTTTTCCATTGTGCTTTGATCTTTCTCACAGCAGGGCAGGAATCCCAGGCACGTTCAGTGTGCCCCTGAGGCTATCCCAGGCCTGTGTTATCTAAAGGCAGACGTTCTACTTGTCAGGTACATAAGACTAAACAGTGATTAGCAGTGTGATGTGTGTGTTTTTGGACACCCCAGCTGCAAGTCGCTTTTACAGTCCTCCTCACCAATCTTCTGTTATATTCCCACAGTCTGGAAATTATTCTGACTAATATCTTGGATATCAGATTTTCTAACTTTTAGCCCAAGAGAATTTGTTGTGAGTACGAGAGTAAAGTTCCCTTCCATATTTGTAAAAACTGATGTTAAAGTGTGAGCAGTCAGGAACTAGAAAAATTGTATTTGGAAGAGGAACCAAACTTCTTGTAATGCATCGTAAGTCTCTTTCCTTTCCTCAGTTATATTTTAAAATGCTTTCAAAACCTGAAAAGATGGAAGGAAATTTAAATATCTCTGTGTGTCACCCTCTGGTAGACAGCTTTCCCACATGCTTTGGATCAGGAGCCATTGGTATATGCAGCTCGTAGATAGGAATTTATTGCAAAGGCTTCTTGTTGAGTGAGAAACTGAAAGATACAATAAATTTGTGTTTGGAAGAGGGACTAGATTTAAAGTTGACCCAGGTAAGTAAGATTTGGAGGACAGGCTATGAAGGTATGAAGGCAGGAGCAGTGTCTGCTGGTTAGTGTTTCTGAATAGGTCTAACTTTATGGAGAATGAATATAAACTCTAGATGAAGAGTGAAGGCTGAAAGAAAATGAACCCAGGATTATTTCTCAACAAGATTCTTACGAGGATGGAGCAGGGACAAATGGAATTTTGGGAAATGAGACAGAAACATCAATTTCTAAAGTTAATAGTTGGAGATTGGCATATCATTAACTTCTTTGTCCTGTCAGACAGTAATAGTGTTTTTGCAGTAATTATAAGCAGGGAAATGTTAGCCTGGGCAGAGCTAACTTTATTTTCCAAACACTAGAATATGCATTTTTACCTTAGATAAAGGAAAAAAAATAAAAATGAGATACCTCTATCTGGGTTCATGTTTAAGTCATAGTTTCACACTGCACTGGGAAGAAATTCTAATCTCTAATTCAGAAAGTTTCTTTCTTTTGCAGTTGAAATTATTTGAACTGAGGGTTGGACTACATGACCCTTAAAGGTCCCTTCCAACCCAAATGGTTCTATGATTCTGTGTTTATGTGATTTTTTTTTTTTTTTCCTAGAAACTAAATCTCCAGCATATAAAAGTTAAAACTGGTTCTGGGAACTGAAACCCAATCTCATTTTGGAAGAAAAAGCATGGAAAAGTATTTTGTGAAAATGACAGATGTTTATGAGCAGCCACTTCAAGTTTGGGTTTTTTGCTTTTGTTTTTGTTTTTCCAGACAATTTTTTCACAGATGGGTTAAGCCATCGCATTCACCTGTGGGCTTTAAAGAGTGGATTAGATAAGCAGAATTGCTCCTTCTGACCCTCAAAATACTTTCCTTAACATTGTTGAAAGGAGCAGAGGAAATAATAGTAAATCTCACCCACAGTTTAGGTGATGCATGAATAAATCTATACATGAACACAAATAGGGTATTATTATAAGCAGTCTTATAAGTCCAGGACATACCCTGTTTTGGTACTAAAGAACTATTTAGTCCATTGAACACTTGATTTCTCATCATATACTGGGTGTCTTCCTCTATTAATTAACCTTTAGTTTTGACTCAGATAGAAATCTTCCCCTTTAAAAGTTCTGAGAATGATCTTGGATGGTTTTGGTAGTTTGACTTCCCCAAGTGTAATTACAGAGGCAATGACAAACATATTTTTAAGATAGAGACCAGAATTATGCCTGAACTCTGCAAGTGAAGCAGCATAATTGCATTTGCACATACTGAATCTCTGTACAGAGTACTTGTACTTTGAATGACTTGGCTGATGCTGGACTAGGACATGGCTCCTTTTAACTGAGTACCTCCAGACACAAGCACTGCAAGTCTAGAGTATGGTTCAGGTATTAAATGTGGACATCTAGTCTTGCTGTAGACATCTTGGCATCCAACAGGACTGCAAGATTTCACAAAGGACCTCTGGTAGTCCTTCTGGAACCTCCATTAGAGGACAGCCAGCAAACATCACTAAAGTGCTTGATAAGTCACTGGAGTTGCTCTTCTGGTGTCAAGATTAGCCTGTATGAGTGTGTGAGGAGGTGTTTATTCCCTCTGAGTAGAGGGATAGAACCAGGTTGACTGTAGCTGTGGAATATCATGTCTCAGGCTGAGGAACGATAAGAGGATCAAAGACCTCTATCACACCAATTCTAGTCTGACCAAAGATTCAGAGAGTTTGCTTTGGAGGGAATGGAGAATGAGATAAATCTCTGTATAACACAAGCTGTGTGTTAAACCAGTTCAGAATTTCCATCCCTGGAAAGGTGATGGAACAGCTCATTCTTGATGTCACCCCTAAGCATCTGGAGGAAAAGAAGGTTATTAGGAGTAAGACCAGGGAAGTTCTTTTATCCCTGTACTCAGCACTGGTGAGACTGCACCTTGAGTGCTGTGTTCATTTTTGGGCCCCTCACTCCAAGAAGGACATGGAGGTGCTGGAGTGTGTCCAGAGAAGGGCAACGGAGCTGGGGAAGGGTCTAGAGCACATGCCTCAGAGAGCCTGAGAGAACTGGGGATTTTTAGCCTGGAGAAAAGGAGGCTGAGGAGAGACCTTGCTGTTGTCTACAACTACCTGAAAGGAGGGTGTAAAGAGGTGGAAGTCAGTGTGTTCAACCAAGGAACAAGTGAAAGGACAAGAGGAAATGGCTTCAAGTTGTGCCAAGGGCAGTTAAGATTGGATGTGAGGAAGAATTTCTTTCCTGAAAGGGTTCTGAGGCATTGGAAGGGGTTGCCCAGGGCAGTGGTGGAGTCCCCATCTCTGGAGGGATTGAAGAGGCATGTGGACATAGTGCTGAGGGATATGGGTTAGTCAGGGATTTGTCAGTGTGGTTAATGGTTGGACTTAATGATGTTAAAAGTCTTTTCCAATCTAGGCAATTCTGTGATTCCGTAGATTCATCAAGGGGAAATCATGCTTGACCAACCTGATAGCCTTCTGTGATGGAATGACTGGCTGGGTAGATAAGGGGAGAGCATTGGCTGTTGTCTACCTCAATTTCAGCAATGCTTTTGACACTGTCTCCCATTACATCCTTATATGTAAACTTAGGAAGTTTGGATTAGATGAGTGGACAGTGAGGTAGATTGAGAACTGGCTGGATGGCAGAGCTCAGAGGGTTGTGATCAGCCATGCAGAGTCTAATTGGAAGCCTGTAGCTAGTGGTGTTCCCCAAGAGTCAGTACTGGATCCAGTCTTGTTTAAGATATTCATCAATGACCTGGATTATGGGCCAGAGTGGCCCCTTAGCAAGTGTGCTGGCAATACAAAACTGGGAGGAGTGGCTGACACACCAGCGGGTTGTGCTGCCATTCATTGAGACCTGGACAGGCTGGAGAGCTGGGTGGGAAGGAACCTAATGGAGTTCAACAAAGGCAAGTGTAGAGTCCTGCACCTGGGGAGGAATAAGCCCATGCACCAGTACAGGGTAGGGGCTGACCTGCTCTAGGAAGCAGCTCTGAGGAGAAGGACCTGGGAGTCCTGGTGGACAGCAAATTAACCATGAGACGGCAATATGCCCTCATGGCCAAGAAGGCAAATGGTCTCCTGGGGTGCATTAAAAAGAGTGTGGCCAAGCAGGAGGTGGAGGGAAGTTATCCCTCCCTCTGTCTTAGTGAGGCCACATCTGGAGTATTGTGCCCAGTTCTGGGCTCCCCAGTTCAAGAAAGACCAGGAACTGCTGGAGAGAGTCCAGTGAAGGGCTAGGAAGATGATGAGGGGACTGGAGGATCTGTCTTATGAGAAATGGCTGAGAGATCTGGGTCTGTTTAGCCTGGAGAAGAGAAGACTGAGAGGGGATCTTAACAATGTTTATCAATATCTAAAGGGCGAGTGTCGAGAGGATGGGGCCAGACTCTTCTCAGTGGTGGCCAGTGACAAGGCCAGGACAAGGGGCAACGGGCACAAGCTGGAACACAGGAGGTTCCATCTGAAGCTGAGAAAAAAACTTCTTTACTGTGAGGATGCCAGAGCCCTGGGACAGGCTACCCAGAGAGGCTGGGGGGGTTTCTTCTCTGGAGATATTCAAAACCTGCCTGGATGCCATCCTGTGCAACCTGCTCTGGATGTACCTGCTTTGGCAGGGGGGGCTCGACTAGATGATTTGCAGAAGTCCCTTCCAACCCCCACCATTCTCTGATTGTGTGCTTTCTACTGCAGCTTGTTTGGAAAAAAAAGGCAAAGGTCTCAGTTTGATGTTGGAACAGGCTTCTACTTCTCTCTCCTGAAATCAGCCTCTAGAGTTGGCTTTCTCTATAGACTGGGCAGGTATAGCATTCAAACAGCTCCTGTTCTTCCACATGGAAGATATCCTTTATTAAAGATTAAATTAGGCAGGGCAGACAGTTCAGATTATCACAATTTACTTCTCGTTTTTTCCAGTAAATACAGGTCATAAATGTCAATACAGCATCTCCAGCACATCCGCCAGCTCATTAAGACAGAATAACAGGAAATACAGGTCACGGTGCTGTGGTTATAATAGCTGATATTTACCAAGACTGCTATCTGCAAACTTTCATAACAGTGTGCAAGTATGCAAAAGAATTTATCGGAAAAAGACTCTAGTACCAGAGCAAAGTCAGCAGCTAGTCTGAGCAAGAATGAGAAATGAGTATTTTGCAAAACATGCTGTTGAAGCTGCCTGCAAAAACCAGGCCTTATTTACTTATCAGCTCAAGATTAAGGCATTGCACAGACTGAAAGGGAGAAAAACACCCTAATGTCGAGAAAGGTAGCTCTTCAGAAAGTATAGTTCTCATTATGAGAGAGAAGAAGAACAGCTCAATCAATTCATAGAATCATCACAGAATCATAGAATGGTATAGGTTGGAAGGAACCTTAAAGATCACCCAGTTCCAACGCCCCTGCCATCAGCAGGGACACCTTCCACTAGACCAGGTTGCTCAAAGCCTCATCCAACTTGGCCATGAACACTTCCAGGAAGGAGCAGCCACAGCTTCTCTGGGCAACCTGGGCCAGTGTCCCTCCATCCTTGGTCCAATTCCTCCTCTTCTTTTTTGTATCCATGTACTCCATGGTGTACCCTGGAGTGGGACAATGATGTACCCTGGCTCACCCGTGTTTTATACAGGGATCTGCCATCAAGCTTTTTATCTACTCCCTAAGTAACAATCACTGAAACTTATTTCCAAAAGTGTAGCTGGAAGTATAGGAGGTGGGAAATGGGGTTGGGGGAGCCAGGACATACCATATTCTGCATAGTTGGGAAAGAGACAGTCTCATCAGGTTTTTTAAAGCCAGGGCAAAGCTGAGATAGATGAACTGCAATTCAGGAGAAGGGCCATAGAAAGTATCTTTGTGTTTTTTCTGAGATCACACTAATAAAGAAGTATGGCTATTTCTCTAAGGTGCTGACAACTGGCAATTGAACAGATGAAAAGCATTTATCTCATTGATACAATTAGGGCCTGCACTTGAATAAGATTTTGAGATGGTTTCTAAAATACAAGATTTAGTCCAGACTTCCTCTGTGGAAGAAATTAAAACTTCTTCATCTGAGAGCTAAGCTGTCTTTAGTATTTCTACAATATTTATCAGTGTGGCATGTGAACAAGAACAAAGCAAATGTTAATCTAAACTCTCAACCCTACATGGTAAAACATTGTCAGTTTATAATTGTGAACTGAAGCTCTGGTTCAAACCTCTGATTGTGAAGTCCAATGGAAAACACAGCCAGAGGGTTGCTGAGAGCCCCACATCTGCATCTTGGCTACAGTAGGTCTTTAATGACATTTCATCTGCTCAGCATTAGAGTACTGCAATGCCCGTAACATTTTATTATTATGCAAGAACAAAGATTTAGAAAGCACCTTCTCAAAGAATCAGGCTTCTAGAGTTGGACAAGATTAAAAGTGTACTTAAAGTACAAATTCACAAAGCTAAATGTGCAAAAAGGAGTTTAACCACAGGTAGTGTTTTGATATGTGTGGAAAATCCTAGTTGCTAGCAGAATTTGAAACAAGAAAACAAAAATAAAGCCCAGGTGTCTTATATCTGCAGCCTTTAGTTCCCCAAGCCCCTCTTCTGCAGGGTAGAATTTAGGAAGAAAGGTCTTGCACTGTACTGTCAGGTGGTGGAACATAATGAAACATTAGTTTCATCTTTCT
>NW_010317289.1:0-8902 GCF_000700745.2 Antrostomus carolinensis | reverse complement strand
TTCCCTAAATGCAACCACGTGTTCCTGCTTTGCAGTGGCTTTCCAAGCTTTCTCCTATAGGAACACAATTAGCTAGACTGGTGGTAAATGTGGACATCTGTTAGACTTGGTAGTTTATCCACTGTCCCTCAGGACAGGTGGAGAAAGTGGGATTTTGAATGTCGATGGTGGATTTGGCTACACTTTTGCAAAAGAAGTCAGAATGCCCCTGGGCTGCTCAGTTCTTTCCAGACACATCTCCTAGCAGTGAAGCCAGGAGAGTGCTCTCTCTACCTGTTACACACATTCCTGAATGCATCCAGGCCAAGATCCAAAAGGAAGCCCAGGCTGCAGAGTAGAGTTGAATGAGTTGTTATAGAGGAATGACTAGGTTAGATAAGAGATATCTAGGATGTGCATGCACATGAGTATCACTTGAGAAGCTCTGAGGATCCTGCCTGACCACTCTCTATGTCTCCCATACAATATAAATCTCATGTAGCTCCTCC
Organism: Antrostomus carolinensis; assembly: GCF_000700745.2. Lineage (NCBI taxonomy): Eukaryota > Metazoa > Chordata > Aves > Caprimulgiformes > Caprimulgidae > Antrostomus > Antrostomus carolinensis. The sequence continues at coordinate 8,414 of NW_010317289.1, read as the reverse complement.
ATCATCTGTTGTGGATGCCTTGGTTCTCTAAAGGTGTCCTAAGCAAAAGATCCCTATGATTAGGGAACTTTCCACTGGAACCATGGTAAAACCATCATATCTAAGTGTCTGTATGTTAAAACTGAAGGAACTATGACTATGTACTCTCATCTAATGTCTATCCTCTTCTCCATTTTCAGATGTTACTGCATCTCCTTCAGTCTACAGGCTGATCTCTAAAGACGACGATGATTTGGAAATGTGCCTTATCACAGATTACTCCCCTGAAAAGCTTACTCTTAAATTGTCTGATAAGCAGACAGATGCTGTTGTGGAAGTGGCAACATCTGAGAACAAACAGGAAGTGAGCTACCTGTCAACCTACTGGGCCAAGAAAGATGAAATGCAGTGTGGTGCAAATTACGAGGGCTTTGGAGAACTGGAAGGCGAGGATCCTGAAAGTGGTAATGGCATTGTTGGATGTATGTACAGGGCTAGAGGTATTCTGATGTCCGTGCTATCAGTATGAGCAGGACTTGTTCACGTCTCCCAACCCAACAAGCAATGCTCCCACACTCCAGAGGAATGTTGTCTTGTTGCCTCTTGTTTTCTTTTGCCTTCCTCCTTGGTGAAAACATGATTAAGGCTCAGTAGGGACAGCAAAGAGATCTTAAAATCACACTGTAGGTGATACAAAGCTTGAAATTCCTTTGTCCAATGTGAAATTAAAGTTTAATTAGATTATATTTTATGCTTGCCCTGAAAACAGTAGAAAAGAGCGTTTATGAGAGGGTTTACCAGCCAGAAACTCTAATCCAGCCCTTCTAAATATAGACATCTTTATGAACTTCTGAAGAAGTACATTCCTGTTATTAATTCATTTTATTGTTACCATCTGCAGGTACCAGCTCTATCTGTGTTACAGGGCTATCTCTACACTTCAGGACAGGTATGTACACAGCATTTTAGGAGTAAAGCTTCACTTCACAAGTTTTTTGCCAATGTTGCCTGTTTGCTGATTTCCTGTTAGAGCAAAAGCTTAAACTGGAAATTTCCAAAAGGGTCCCACAAAGGCTGGAAGTCATTGGCTTAATGTAGTCTTCCAGATATGAGCTGGTAGTTTTATGTGACCAGCGTAGCCATTGCCTACCTGCTCTTGCCAGGACTAGAACAACAACCGCTCCCCATCACATAAAGATTTAAGGTACTGATATGAGTCAGCCTTACTGGGTATCTGTCTGCATCTCAGACTTCAGAAGAGTTGTTTTTATTTTTAGGTGCACAAACACCTAACGAACCAAAAGATAAACAGGTATCTTTTGGGAGTGCATGCTCAGAAGTATGGTTGCACTAAAGATACGGTGCATCTGAGCAAGCTTTGCTTCAGCTCATAGCTGTGGGAGTTTGCTAGGTCAAGCAATTGCTGTTCCTGCTAGTTCAAAGGAACTGAGCCTGCCTCTGCACTTGCCTGGTTTGCAGAATAGCTGTACTTTTGCAAACATGCAGCCTTGCTGGAAAGAAACCAGTTAGTCAAATGTTTCCAAAACATGACTTCAGAAAAATACTCATAAGTAAACTTGGCTGATTTGATCAGTCATTTCAGAGAAAGGTTTTCAAAGATAAATATAAAATTACTTTTTCATGAAAGCTCCCTGCTTCCTCAATATAGATCAACGTATTTTCAAATGAAAATTGCATTGTAACCCTAAAAGAAAATACAAATAGATTGTGTGATCTTTGAATAAAATTTAACTTGTTTTCCCCCTGCCCATCTTGACAAAATTTTATGGAGAGGAAGAGGGGATGCCTCCAGCATGCTGGGTTCGTAATACACTGTGTTTAAAAACAGCTGGAGGGTTGTCAGACTTGTGTATTGGATAATTAAGTGGTTATTGAATGAAAACCCAGCCCTTGAGACACCAGTTGGAAGAAATGAAAGTGTGTGAGTGAGACAGTCCTGCTCAAGGTCTCATTAGCTATCTACTAGCTGACTGAATCACACAAAGTGGAACAGCTTCATTAAGAAGTGCTTTTAAGTCTGTCTGGATGTGAGGACGTCTCAGTGCTCTTGTGACTTTCAATTCTCTGTTACTTTTACAGATGAAAACCTGAACATGCTGTCTTTATCACAGCTCGGCCTGAAAATAATTTTAATGAAAGGAATAATTTTTAATGTGCTGATGACGATGCTTATGTGGAAAAAAAAAGTGAGCATGCATGGGAGGTGGTAAGGCCTCTGACAAAAAACATTCGGATTAGTTCATTAGTTATGAATGCTTCCTCTTTGTAACAACTGCTTATGCAGTCTATCCATACATCTTTTGTCTACTAACAGAAACCCCCCCACTCCTTTGGCCATATCATTTTTTCTGCCCACCCCTCAAGTCTATTTACTTTTCCTCATCCACATGCAAATTAAACTTTTTTCTTCTTTCTAGACATCTCTCCCTTCTATTTCTACATCCATCCCTTCCCTTGTCTGCATTCATCCATCCGAGTCATCCCTGACCAGTCACCAGCTGGGAAATTTTGATGCTTATTGACTTTAAGACCACAGACCTAATATATTAGGTTTGTCCCAGTGTCTCATTTTCCTCTTTCTATTGCCTAGAGACTTCAGGTCTTCAATTGTGTAGCTGTGCCTGTATCCCAAATAATGATTTAACATACATTTATTTTTGTTACAGTAATGAAAGTAACCAGATGATGCCATCCTGAAGTACCAAAGAATAAATCTGTGGAGGAATCTTTACCAGAGCATGGTGTACAAGAGGGAACACAGTTTTTGCAAGGGATATCACTTGCTGTCCCTGTATGTCAGCCCAGCCATTATAGTCTAAATTGTTTTATTTTTATTGTTATAAAGCTACCAAAAAAAGCGCTTAAAATTCTCAGCATTCTGCTCCCCCACATGCCTGATTCATTCAGCATGACAATGCAAGAAGCATAGTTTGCTATAACTATAAATTGCCAAACATCACCATTATTCACATTAAAATGACACACAATTTCTGCTTGGGGCAGCGTCATTGAAAACTGCAAGCTAAATATTACGTGAATGTGAATTTTTCATATTTTGCTAGCTTTCAGGTATGCATGTCTTAGGAATGCACCTCCACAGTCACCATTCCAGTTGCAAATGAAACACTGAAAAGCAAAAGGAGTCTTACTCAACGTGCTATGCACCATGTCCTGCTATCTTTTGCTACATCAGAGCAAGGTACCTTCTTTTTTCTCTAACAGATATGCTGCTGGGTCTCGCAGAATTCCTGAATTCAGTGGAATTCTCACTTCATTATCACAGCAGAAAAGAATGTTTTCTACTATTTTTTGATGTCTATCTGGCCTTAACGTGTTCTGAAGTTAAACCAGCTTAAGATTTTCTTTTGCATTTAGTAAAAATACAAACTACTTTTGCTCTTTCTGTTCAGTTCTAACAACCTTAGATTTTTCAATTTCGTTTTATAATCACTGCATAAAACTATACTGAAATACGTGTGCATTCCTTGGGAACAGTGCATGCATGTGACATCTGTGTGCTGCTAATTCTTGTACCAGCAACCATTCTGATCTCTTGGCATTTATTTAGGCCTTTTGCCTGTTATTAAACAATTCTTATCAAAAATAAGAAACTTGTTTGTCTTTTCTATTGTAGTTTGAGGAACTTGTTTTGCCCTTCAGATGAGCTTTAGGAACAAGCCTGGCCTTCAGGGTGAAGGAGGGAAGGGGCATTGGGACTCTCCTGTTCAGCCTGACTTGGCCGTCATGTGCTGTTTGCAACAACTCCCTGGATCCACTGTGGGGGGGAATAGCTACCAAGTCTCTTTCCAGGACATCCCTGCTGTGTGTGGGTGAGGACAGTGTGGCTGGTTTGGAGGGAAGAGAATGGAGGAGAGCACATCTCCTCCAAGAGTAGACTCTGCTATGTGAAGAAAATGTTGAGATATGGTTTGCTCCCAGTGAGAGGATTAGGAAGCAGTCCAGTTCTTGAAGGTAGATGTCTACTGCTACGGGGTAGATAGCAGCCTGAAGTGTCCTGTCTCTAGATGCCCCCCATTCCCAAGTGTCACTGGAGAGCAAGGTGCCTGCTTTGCATTAATGACACCAATCAACAGGCCTGGGTCTCCAGGCTCAGCCTGTCACTGCAAGACTGGAATGGAAATTTTCTCCTTTTGTGACATTGGTTTCTCCATCTTCTTCTGAAGCACCAGAAATTCCTCTGGAGGGATAAATGAGAAGGGTGCTCTGAAGGAAACACACCCTCCCTGCAAAGCTTGAACCTTGTTTCTACCTTACACTAGTGCCCGAACTAAGTGGCGGGGAAAGCCTTACCACACTGGTGGGGTGATTCCTTCTCATGGGGTATTTCTCACCCTGCTGGATTCCCAGACATTGTGAGGAACTCTGATGTTGGCAAGGCTCATGCTTCAAATGCTTTTGGCCAAAAGCCCTGGTACTTCATGTGGGAGATGGTCCTCATGAGAAGTCCATGCCAGCATCCTTATCACAGGATCTGAGTCCATAGCACAGAGCAGCAACACAACAATATCTTCCTGGTCTCCTGCCACAGTGCTGACACCTGACCATTAAGCAGGTGACCTGCCACAGGGTGACAGAGTTACTGAGAGTTACTGACCCCTCCTGCCAAGGAACTTCAAGCTTTCTGGGTCTATTACCCTTTTTTCTAGTACAGACGTTCAGGGACTTATTGCCTTGTCCCTCCTCTGACACAAAAGTCACCCTAATTTCTCTCCAGCTGTAGAAAGCCCAAGGCAGCTCTTGAAGTGGACATTTCACTCATTATTAGGTCTGCCACTACACAGGGACACAGCTTGATGAAGCTGCCTAAACCATATTTGAATTACAAAGCAAGACCAGTCATTGCATTTCACAGATTTCCAACTGATTAACCTTGTTCCAGAAATCTTCAGGGATTTGGAAGAAAAGTTTCCACACTCATTTACACTTAGCATCACTTTTAAAAATTAATATACTTTGGACATTTTTTGTGTTGCCCTTCAAACCCACTCCCAGCTGTATGGTCAAGGAGGACAGTGTGCTGCCTCTTTCCACATCTTGGTCTTTTCCAGGTTGAACGACCCCAGTGACTAGGGGATGAGTGTACAGATAAAGGAAAATGTTTTGACAAAACTGTCTCTTAGTATGTGGTTTCCAAAACACTGAATTTTGAGGTCTGGTTTGAAGATACTTTTAGATACCAGGCTTTCAATCCCCTGTCCCCCCATCAACACTTTTTGCTTTCCTGTTTATTTCAAGAGAGAAAAACCACAGTGCAAAGCAAAAGCAGGAAATAACACAGTAGGGTGGGACTTGGAAGGGGTCCCATGGCCCAGGTGGGGCAGGAAGAGGACACACCACCAGTTCCATGACACCACAATCGAGATCTGGGTCACCTTTTGATGCTCCTCTAAGCCCTACCGCAGAAACCGCTTCCTTTGGAAAGTGGAGCGGAAAACAAGGGGTGAGGGGAGCAGAAAACAAGGGGTGAGGGGAGCAGAAAACAAGGGGTGAGGGGAGCAGAGCTGGTGTGGCACGTGGCAGGGAGGAGGAGAGGCATGTGGAAAAGAACAGCAGACGTTAGACCACAAGCCAAAGTCGAATGAGGTTAAAGCACCCTCCTTTCCTGCCCACTCACCGCAGCTTGCTTTTGGGTCTAGGGGAAATTGTTTTGGGTACAGCAGAAAAGATTGAGCTATTTTAGTACAGGCAGGGGAAAGGAGGGGAGAAAATACCTTATGAAGTGTGGTGGGTGAGAGATTTTCGAAGTGTGTCAGATTTCTGACTTCGCTGATAGGCATCTGCACCCTGTTATACAGTCAGTGAATCCAAATAGAAAAGTCTTTTCACCTCTCCTGACCCCAAAGAGAAAGGAGGAAGATGGGGCAGGCAGAGAGTCCTCTCACATTGGGAGGGCAGGAGATGTTGCCATGGTCCACCTCTAGCACCCTCTCCCCTGTGCCAGTTCCTGCCTCCTCGTACCTACCTATGGGTAGGAGATGAATTGAATTTGCATCTTTTCTAGGGGTTTTGTTGGAGAAAACGCCCTGACACACACATTTCTCATCCTGCATTAAACATGGCCCTGTACATGAAACAACCTCTCTTCTTGCCCTCCTCTAACAGCTTGAACAGGGACCCAAGCATGGTCTTTATGAGCAGCATAGCTTGAAGATATCTACAACATCTACAGACTTGTTGAAGCTTATGGAGATCTGGGAGTAGCTCTAATAGGACCCAAAGTCTAGTGCTGAGTTTATGGCAACTAGAGGCATTGTAAGCTGGTAAAAATCAGGAAAAAGAGAGAAACTCCACAGAAAACCCAGGGTTTTTGCGCTTCTACAGGAACTCGTGCAGTTCTTCAAAGCGGCCACAGGAGGGTTCCAGTCTGGAGCTCTCTCTAAAGCCAACGGGTGGGACCGAGTCACACAAGCCACGGGGAGGCACTCGCAGCTCGCAAACAGCAGCGGCACAGGGGGAGACCCCGAGATGTTCTCCTGTGAACATGCTGGCACAGAGAGAGCCCGGTGGCTCATGTACCATCCCTGCACGCTGCCCGGTCCCCTGCCTGCTCCCCAAAGGCACAAAGCTGGTACCACTGTGAACAAACCCAGCTTAGCACCCGGGGCTGGAGCAGGGTGGTGGTGTCGGAGCTGGCATGAATTCTCTGTTCCTACCACAGACCCAGGCAACATCATTTGAGACAGCAGAGATCCCGCTCCCTCATATCTCACCCTACAGAGCCTACGTTAGGCAAGACTTAGGAGCCCCAGGTTTCACACATTTCTGGGTTTAACAGCTGCAACACAGCCATAAATGCTAAAAAAGTGGTAAACAGGAGCCATAATCCAACGCTGAGAGGCTGAAGCCACCAGACCCCACGTTTTATCTCCCGAGTTCCAGCAGACAAGCATTTCATTGTCACTTTGCCTCAACACACATTTTACCCATCCAGTGCTTCAGCTGCAGAGCAAATCAGACAAGTGTGGAGCAGGATCAGTACAAGGAAGGACCCTCATGCATGAAGGTAACCCAGGTAAATTCTGCAGCCAAAGGCGTGGAGGAGTTAATATCTCATCCTGTGCCCATAATCTGACCACCACAGGCTCTAATTTTCTGTCAGGACAAAGAAGCATTTGACCTCAAGTATGAGCTAGCTTGGGCTTGAGGAGGTGACAGTCAAGGGCCAAAACCATTGAGTTTAAGCATTTCAGAATGCTTTAGAGAGGAAAAGATTTTCAGTGAGGTTGACCAAGGGGTAACCTTCTCCACGGACCCAGAACAGCTTGAGTGCAGCTCTGCCTGAGGCATTGACACAGCCTGGCAGCCCCTTCCAACACCCTTGGGTTTATCAGCACATCAGATTGAAGGAAAGCTAACACTGTGGTAGGGCGGCTGAATCACTGCCAGGCCTCAGTGAGCCTGTGAAGTCCAGCTAGGACACTCAGCTGTGTCCTACATGCCTTTGAGGGAGAGGGGAGAGCCTGTGGAAAGATGGGTCCACCTGGGGATGTGCTGGAGAACACCCTCCATTTTCTTCCGTTTATGACCAGTAACCACAGTCTGACCCAAGTTTTCCACAGCTTTGAAGCCTGGGGGCACACTGACAATATACTTTCCATAAGATAAAGGGGCAGGAAACAGGGAGATGAAAAGGGTGGGTGACAACTGAGTTTCCATGACGACTTGTTTCCTGTTTCCCTCTGAAACTGGGGCACAGAAAAAAAGCCTGCTGGGTAGAAAGGGAGGGAGGGGGTAAAAGCAGGGAGTCACGCCTGAGAGAGAACTTTGGTGTCAGGAACCTCTGTATTTGTCACCAACAGGGAAAGGACTGCAGTATTATAAATGATTTTATTGATGGAAAATATTACAGTAACTGTAATGAGGCAGCAGACCCCTCCATACGACAGTCTGTGGGTAAAAATCTTGAGTCCTGCTTCCCCTTCCTCCACCAAGGAAGCAGGTAAGAGTCTGCTGGGGAACAGCACTTCCCAGTGCCAGGCTTTGGCATTAGAGCTCAAGAGCAGCTCAAGACCTGGAAAGAGAGAAAAGGCAACGTGAGCAATGTTTCTGCAAAGGGAATGGGAATACTGCAGAAGCTCAAATGACCTTGTAGCCCCTTGCAATAGCGTGTCCTCTGCTTTCCAGCACAACTCTCCCTGTCCCAAACTCCCTCCTCTCATCTGCTGAGAAACTCCCGATTTGGACACCAGCCATACCATGGTCACCAACTAGAGCCCAGGAGCTCCAAAGCCCCTCTTGCAAAATGGTGTATTTCCCTCTTATAAGAGACAAAAGTGGGTAGGTTTCTGTAACACTCCTCGTTAAACTGCCTTTCAAATGATAAAAGCCAAAAAAACCACATGAACAAAACCAGAAAGCCATCAATCACAGAATCACAGAATGTTGGGATTGGA
>NW_010317288.1:0-14616 GCF_000700745.2 Antrostomus carolinensis | reverse complement strand
TGATGTAGAGTGGTCTAGCTATGACTTCAGCAAGGTACAATAGCTAATTTTAATATGGGATAGAAGGCAGGTAAACTTTTGGGTCTACTATGAGAATTAAATTCTGTGAAAATATGTTTTTGCTGAAGGTCTTTTTTTAATTTGACTCTCTTTAAGTACAAAAAATATGTATGCATAAGCAATTGGGAATTCTGACAAATCTGGACTTTTGAATCCTTCATATGGGAAAAAAAAGCAATAACCATCTTTATCCAAAGTTGAAAATGAACTTTAGTCTCAAGTGTATAATGATCCAGTTTGATATCTATTCATTACTTTGGAAAAGCAATAGATTGCTGAGCACATTGAAGTATTTTGTGCTACATGCTTACAAAAGTTGCTTATATTTTCGAATGTCATAATCCATTGTTTGGAAAGCTGTTTTTTTCCCCTCACACACTTTTCTTCCTTTTAAGCCTCCGTGAGAAGCCCAAAAAATTCTGTAAAGTAATATTTTGCAAGATAACACTTTGAATTAGAAGATTGCATCTCAGGACCTATATTTTTTTTTTTTTTCTAGAAAGAAGGTCTTTTAAACTAGAAGTTAACCGTAAAAATGCATTATTTCCTGTATCCAAAATATAGAATTAAAAAAATATATTCCAGAAAAATGTATCATCAATATACTTGACATTACTTATGTTAATTCCTAATGGTATTAATATTCTCATTTACATTTATAACTTTTAAAAATGTACCATCTGTCTCACTAACTGTAGGACACCAGATTACAGTAGCCATAATACAATTCATTTTTAATAAAAATCACTACTGGTTAATCATAATGTGAAATGTCTACTGGAAATGGAACGATTATTTCAGTGGTACTTATAACCCTGGCAAGCACAACGGATTCATTTTTTTAATTTTTTTTTTTAAATAACTGAGCTACACAGTCAAAAGTAACTCTCCTCATTAAAACATAGAAAAAAACAAACGTACAATTCCTCACTAATTCTTCTCAAAAAACAAGTTACTTTTCATGCCAATTGCTCAATGACAGTTGAGACAATCTACTTCCTTAAAGAAAATTCTTGACAGATGACTTACAAATCTAACTGTCCGTTGTGACCTCTCCTCCTCTACAGTTCTTCTCATTAATAAATTTTAACATAGGTGCCCTGCTGACGTGATAAACCCTGTGTTCTACTAATGCAATTTCTGAATTTTATTTCTAGTCCCTCTTCTCTGTTACTACTCTTTTTCCCACTTCTCAGATTTATGATGGATGAAAGCTCAAGTTATGTGCTTCATTTCTCCTTCTTTAAATGGGCAGATGAAAGAAGACTGAAAAGAACATTTGTTGTATTTTCTTCAGTGGTTGAACCAGTTCTCCCATTCTAATTAAGTCACTGAATTTCTCGACAGTACATTCTCTGTCCTGTTTTATTTCTTCTCTATTGGCATCTCAATTCAGCAAAACATTTTTTCTGTGCAGCCATATTCATTGAAAGCTATCATGCTTTGGTGGATCAAAGCTACTAAATCTTCTTGTTTAAAATTTATTGCATCAATTTGTACTCTGAAAGGGGTTTGGCTTTCCAAAACATTCTGCACCGTATCAGAGCCTCTTTTGATTTTCTCTTTACTATGCTGTCCCTAATCTCACTTATATACTTATCAGTTTCTTGACCTTCAATCCTTCATTTAACATCAGGCAGTGTAGTGTTTAGTACATACAGTACTAGCTAGGCTTTTATATTTGTATTTACAAGGGAGTTAAAAGGAAAACTTTGTGAGGACATAACAATTTATTTTCCCTCTTATCGTCTTGCCCTCCTTTGCTCATGCTTTAAAAAATGTTTGTTTATTGAGTTTTTTGTGGTTTTTTTTCCTCCTCAAGGAGGGCAGTTATTAACCAAAATGCTTTGAAAGTTTTAGGAAATTTGTGTGATAGCTAAATTAGTCATTAGTATGTCGTCAGAGTATTATTGCTGTGGGACTATGTTTCACATCAAAGTGCTATTATTTCAATGATGTGTTTGTTTACCACAGTAAAACCACTCACAGTGATACATTTTTATATCTTTTTCCTGCTTTCATAGAATCAGAAAATCTTCAAATTCTGAGAAAGTCTAAAACACTTAATCTCATCTTCTGTACCTGAACATCTGTAGTGCTAATGGCTACAAGCCAAACACAAAAAACAGATCACAGCATTAAGCTTAGTTTAGCATGCCAAATAAATCCACATCGTAAAGTAGATAGTAACATTTTCTTCCTTGAAATTGCATGTTCTTGCTCTCACAGAATCCTGACACCAACCATGAAGGGGAAGTTAAATTGAGCTGTGAAGTGCTGTTCAGAGGTCTTGGACTCTGTGCAAGTGAACAGCAAAAAGATTACAATGTAGGTTTGATGTATTTTCTAGGTGTATGGATGATGTTCTCTCTGCTAGAATTCGAAATCTAAGCAGTCATTGATCTTCAGCAGATACAGCTGTTAACTTGAGATGTGCATACATATACGTATATAAGAATAACAGATCTTTTCACATTAGACAAAGCATCTGCAACACTAGTAAGTGAATACAACACTTTTATTAGTTCAGTGAACAGAATACTGTCCACCAGCTAAACATAAAAAAGAGAAGCTGACGTTAAAGTGCAGTATATATTATCTGTTATTTATTATCTATGTACAACTCATCAAAATAAGTTATTTCAGCCAACTCTTATATGCAACTAGGTGGTAATGATTAAACTGTCCTCTGACATTACTCAAAAGGAAAAAAAGTAACTGAAAAGAACCTAACTTAAAGGCAGGATCAAGTCAAAAGAACATTTGTAGGGAACTTTGTAAAACCCTGTCAGACATTTTTGTACAGCAAAACTTTTCTTGCAGTGTAATTCTTATTTACAGCTGTGGAGTTTTCTATGTGAAAATCTGTTTGAATTAGAAATATGTAATGAGATTAACAAATATTTTCTTTCTTCCATCACTATATACTCCAGAATTTTCTGAAGCATTATCATGTGCCAAAAAACATTAAGATCATAATTTTATACCAAAATGTAGCAAGCACAATTAAAAAAGTGCAGGCTTAGTGACTGTATCAACAAAGATGTCACAGGACTAATTTTCTCACTTCTGCTATTTAGCATTGAAAGTACATTTGTTGAGAAGAAAAATAAAGTGATACAGTTTAGGGAAGTCAGGAAGGGAATATTTAACAATTCAAATTGTAGTGATGTCATAGTACATTAAAGAAACTGCTGAGCTGAAATACAGTGAAAATTAAAATTATTCTCAATGAGGCAAGGAACTTAGAGTTAATAATGACAACAAAAAACCACAATCCTTCATCCCTAATTAAATAATTTATTTCAAAAATTAAGCAAAAAAGCCAACAAAAAACTTCCATTTGGTTTGTATGTCTTGGTAGTAATCTGCAAGTCAATTGAGATATCCAAAGACTATTGCATTTGTTTCTTAGAAAGACTGTAATCATCAAAAAACATAGCTTAAAGACCAAGAACTGAACTTAAAAAAATGGTCCTTTTGCCTTCTAACCATGTGCACAAAAAAGCTAGATCTACTACAAGAACTCCACAGGCATTTAAAAAATGTAAAAAGTAAATACCTAAATATTAATTGTTATTTTCCAACAATAATATCAGGTTAATATTTTCAAAATCTTTATTTTCTTTTGAGTGTTAATGAACCTTCTGTGCTTCAAATTACTGAGAAAAGATATGAAAATATTTTAGATATCTGGGGAACAGAGTAAACACATTTGGCAAAGCAGGTATATTACCCAGCAAATGAAGAATTTCTGAATGGGATGATTGAAATAATTATTTGTCTAATTTACTCAGGTCAAGAAAATGTATGCAATTTTACAATCTGAAAGGGTGATAAACAGATAAACAATATGTCAGTGCCTTGTTTCAAGAAGCTAGATTTTGATTCAGTGTAAGTGGAAGTGTTTAACCATATAAGTACTGGCAAAAGTTTCAACAACCATATGGGTTTCCTAAGGATTTCTTAATGTTACACAAAGCTAAAGGGATACCACTTGTATTGCCCTTGTGCCTTCAATGAAACATTTGTTTGATATTTTTTTTAATTTTATTTTATTTTATTTTTTAAATTTGAGCTTCCTGTAAGGGAAACATTTGCCTCCTTGAACATGTGTGATAGTTTGATCCACAATGGGACCATGCGGTCCTGCACTCACTCCCCCCACCTTGTGAGATGGGATGGGAGAACACAACAAAGGGAGTATGGGGTTAGGAATGAAGGACAGGGAGGGCTCACTCACCAGTTATGGTCATAAGCAAAACAGACTCAAACTTGGGGAAGAAAAATCAATTTAATTTGTTACCATTCATCTAACTAGACATAACATCTTACAACATCCTCCCCCACCCCTCTCTTCTTCCTGGGCTCAAATCACTTTGCTCTTTATTTATCTACCTTCCCCCCTGCAGTGGCACAGGGGGCAGAGAATGGGGGTTCAGTCAGTTCACCGTTGCTGTCCTTCCCAGCATGGAAGTTCAGGAAAAAGATGTTCCAAAGCAAGCTTCCCATGAAGTCATGGACCTCTTCGAGATCAGCTCCTAGCTCCAGCATGGGGACATCCACGGGCTCCAGACTCTCCCTGCCCTCTGGGGTTTTACCGCCACTCTGACATTGAGTGACTCTCGGGGTCCCAATTCCAGTCACACCTGCCCTCAGGCTCATCTTCTCTGCTCCAGTGTGGAGTCCTCCATGACCTACATGTGGGTCTCTGCTCCACTGTAGAATCTCCATGGGCTGCAGGGGACTTTGTCTTCTCCTACTCCATACAGTAGAACTGGGTGTGGGTCTGTCTTTCCCCCTCCTCCTTTTTTCTCTGGCAACGAAGCTCTCTGTCTGTCTGTCCTTTGTTTTGGCGGATGATCATCTTTTGTTAGGTCAATGTCCTCTCCTCCAGCTACCACACCTACTTCTTTTCAGGACAGTCCTTCCCCTCACTAATATGGATTTGAAGAGGCATTTCTCTAGCATTCATTCATCCAGCCTGGGCTGGGGGGTCTCCCCCTTTGAGCCAGGGTAGCTTTTCGCTCTCACAAGGTGGCTCTTCCCCCACTACCAAAAAAATGTCCCCCCCCCCTACAAACACAACATGCATAGCATTAATAATTATCAGATTACAGAATGACCACTGAAATATTTATTTTAATTCCAGATTTCTAGAATAGAAATCACTAGCCTGTTCACCAGTAGAATTCCAAAACCTGATAAATTTCCTATTAGCTAATCCTACACAAATTAGGACTGTAATCTGTGCAGTGCAAGGCTTTCGCTCTGCAAATCCTTAAAGTCTTGGCTGTGCTACAGCTTGCAAATCATCTCTAATGAGTGTATCATGGATTTCACAGCTATTAGACTGACTGCATCATCATCTGTTTCCTGACTATCAAGAAAATGCTTCCATTTAATAATAGATATATCACCTTATGGTTATAATGGTCTTGTATGAGATATGAAAGCACTTCAGATCCCTTGAGAAAAATAGTCTCTTATTAGAACTAACTGGACACAATTATGACAATTTGAGAAATTTTGCCAAATCCTACCCTTAGTTACCTCTATGTAAAGGTACAGTAATTTTGTCAAACTGCATGAATTTGCTTTAGATTTACACTTACAGAACAGAAACTCCACTTGGCATAATGACAGCAGGTTTCTTCCTTGACCTGACAGGAAAGGTTGAACAGGAGGCAGAACACCTTTCCAAGTTCAGCCTGGACAATTCCACTCTCTGATGTACATTGTATAGCTGATGGGTAGTTAATATTATTTCCCATACATAAATTTAACTCTTAGGAATTTCAGCTTCCATCAAATTGCTGAATTGAGTTAAACTGAATACTGTGTGCACTTCTAAACAGTCCTGACTTAGATCCCATGTGCAGTGAAGCTTTAGTGAATTCTGAGCTCTGTTCTAAACCAAACCTGATATATCACACCTAAAATAAATATAAGTAACACAATTTTGTGAAAATGCATTTGATTTATAGTAACAGAAATGAAGTTTTCCACTCATCCTCAAACAGAAGAATTTTTTCAACTATCTGATTTTCAGCCATGCACAAATGACTTGGTTATTAAACAGGTTCCAATTATCGGTACACACTAACTAGTACAAAACAAGAAACCTTGAAGAGACATAAAAAGCATATATTGTGTTGGTATCTTCTCAAATCTTGATCTTTTTTGTATCTAACATTTCAACACAATTTTCATCACTAGTTAATATGATTGTCCCCTCACAAAGTGCTTGCTGTGTTTCAAAAGTGACAATGTTTTATTTCACTCTATCTTTAATTGTGCTAGGACAACTGTAGCTCTTGTAGGACCACAATTAACATCGATACAAAAACTTATTATCATCTCACATAAACTGAAGCAATGCAATCAGAGTTTCTATTGTTTGGCAAGAGTAAATACACAATAGGCCTTTCCAACATATAACTCTACAGACAGCAAGGGATAATTTGGTTGGTCAGGAAGCATATTTTCAATTGACATTCACAGTGCTCATTAAGCTTCAAGGGCTGCATATATAGAAAGCTCAGCAGGATTTTAGCATACTATTAATAGAAATCTTTATTTGAAAGTGCCAAGCAATCCAGTTAATAACTTTAAATACACAAGCTTAGAGGTACACTTTGAACAAAATTGTAAGGCATGGTTAGTTTGTTACTGATATAGCAGATATATACCTTACTTGCTACATTCAGAGATAAACTTAGAATAACCTGTAAGTGTTTAAGCAGCTCTGGAATCTTAAACTGATTTCAAAATCAAAAAAGTGCTTATATTGATGTGGCTCAAATTTAGCCAAATCTCAAAAGTATTAAAATGGAGGCTGTGATTACAGGTCCCATTACTGATTACTTTATAGAGAAATTACTGAGGTATTAAAGCAATTTAGAATTATATTGATAATCTTCAAGAAACATTTTTCAGTAAGCCTTCACAAATGTGTGCTGTAATTTCTAGCAAAAACTTTCATTGTTACTGTGTAATTTCCAGACTGCTTCCCTTCTGTAGCTTCTTTCCTTGGATATATCAATAGATATCTCAATAGATACCCTTAGCAAGGTATTAATAACTGCTGAGATAGGTAAGAAACAGTACTTTGTGACTGACCAGTGAATGTTCTTTTTACTATACGTAGCTCGATGACACTCTTGTTAAATTTAGATTTTCTCTGACTATGTATTCCAGATGTCATTCTGCACTAGTACTATTGCTATTTACTATTTTTATGGAAAATTTCTTGATCCATAAAAAGTAAGTGATGGTTCTACTGGTGAGCAAGTCAACTTTTAAAATACTATGATAGTAGTTAAACACAACTTTCCTTTAAGTTTAATACTGTAAAGATTGCAGTGGTAGATTCTTTTATCATAGTAGAATCCATCTTATTTAATTACTAGAGGGGAGAATTTTAACAGAATCTGAGCACAATAAAATTATATGGTACAAATAGTAGCATGATATTTGACCTCTAACATGAAAGAAAGATATTTTGTTTCCAAAATGCAAATGAAAAGCAAAATATATTACACTTAAATACAGAAATACAATTGTGAGTAATAAGAATACCTATCACAGTACCCATCATGTTAAGAAATTAACAGATAAGAGGTTAAATACTGTGTATTACAGGAATACCAGAACTCTTGCTGACTTTGCACTGAAGGATGTCTGACACCATGTTATGATTTTTAATGAAATGTGTTTAAGTCCCAGTCAACCACAATTTTATCTCCATTAAGCTTCATGTAGTAAAACATTAAAGTACCTTTTCCCATTTTTGAGCATTTTTGGCTTTTAAAACATTTCTGGTTTTGTTTTTGGTTTTTGTTTTTTTTTTCTCAAGATCGATTTTGATTTTTTTCTTCAAAGACTAAAAGTATGGTTTACAAAAGTTAGAATTCTGAGAGAGATGTGCTGACAGAATGTTTTATGCCAAAACAATTTATTTTCCATTAAGCTATCAGCCTTGGCAATACTCTTGAATAGTGAAAAAAACAACAGACCACAAAGCTGGCCTTTTGTCAGGCCAGTAAAAGTCCTGATTTATTGGTAACTTGGTCATGAGGGTGGTAAGATGATTTTAGCTCTTATCTTGAACTCCTTTGCTGGGGCACTGGCGACTCAGCAGCATCCCTGTAGGCTCCACAGTATCAAATCCTTGTTGTTGTCAGGAGATCTGATGGACTGAGTTCCTTGTGCTGCATCTAATAAAAAGAAAGAGGGAGGAAGAGTAAGAAATTACCTTTTTAATCCAGATCAGGTATGGGCTAGAGCTAATCTCCCAATCTCATTTGAAACATGCTGAAAACAATATAGAAATGCCCATGAAGCCAAAGAACAAAGCAGGTATCTTCTCTGGTTTTAATTTAATTTCATTCTTTCCTCTATTCCTAGTTATGCAATGAGTCAGGATCAAAATTTCAGAGATCAATGATTTTCTTATTAAATACACTAGTTAAGAAGAAGTTTGTGTAAGTAATTTTATTGTCAGATTCGTATGAATTTCAGCAATGCTATTGATCTGAACAACATACAGTGTTAGGCCTTCAAAATGTAACCAGGTTTTATATTCTAGAAGATAAGAAGATCTGATTTTTCAGAGAAATAGAAGTAAAAACTATTTCCAATTTGTGGAATAGGAAAATGCTAGAAATGTATTAACTTTTTTTTTAATTATTTCTTTATCTATATTTTATTATTACATAGTTACACAGAGAAAAGCAAACTTCTTAGTTTTATTAGCTATTCACTTTTAGGGCTGTTCAAGCACTGACTTATTCACGTGTGTACATTTTTAATTCTTATTGAAATAATGAGGAGTAACTCCCATTGTTTGACTGCTAGTGCACACTTATTTCCTAGCACTAGGACACAGCACAATGATGTTTAAAGCTTTTGCACCCAGCATGTTCTCTAATTAATGCTCTAGCAGATAGAAATCATTTGCACTTTAAATACCATATGATCCCATAAAGCAATGTCATTTGGTTGACTAGAGTGTACTTACAATATATAGCTCCCTTGCTGATGATTATGTGCCTTGGCCCTGATGGTCTCAGATTTCAATTGGTGATATGGGACCTTTTTATTTCTCCATCTATGACTCTCAACCAAATGCTATAGATTCATTAGGCTGATAAATTAAGAATAGTTGTGCCATTCTATCTGTTTAGGAAATACCACAAAACATGGGATTAGATGTCGACTCACTGGTTAAGTGCATATTGCATTTGCCAGCCCTTGAAGAACAAGGAGTATCAGATGTGAAAAGGAAAAGGGAAAAATGTTCTTTCTAGATTTTCAAAACCACGTTTGCCCTTCAAAAAAGACACAGAGGTGAGGGGCCAGACTCACCAGATTGGATAGTGCCCTCCATGCCTTGAGAAGCTGAGGAGCTGATAAATGTGCCTTATAGTGAGGTCATAGGAACCACTGAAAAAGTACATTTCTGTTTTGAGAAAGCAGGAAGGTGGCGGTCCCTGAAATTTTATTTGAACAATTTTTAAATGAAACTATACTCTGACCTAAGAGATAAGTAACTTCTGTTCTGAAATCCAGAGGGCTCAATGGGACTCAAAGATGTTTTTAAAGTTAATCAGAAAAGGAGTGAATAATTAGAGAAATATATTTCTCTTATACAAAATTGTTCAAAATTTAAATCTGACAGAAATCATGACAAATGTTCAATTAGCCTCTTAATTATTAGAATACATTCTATGAAGTTGTGATAAATATTTTATATCTCTTAAATGATGTTTATTATTGAAAATGACCTAGATGTCTGTATTGTTTGCTGGGAGCTGCTTCAAGTACTCTTCACATGTTTTTTAATGGGTTTCTTTTTCCTAATGCAAATTTGAAGTAGATTTTTTTATATTAATATTACTTTTATCCATCAAACATTTATGCTTTTAAAAATACCAAAGATACTTTATTTTTCGTATTAGCAAACCATATTAAAGTAGGAGTAAATCTGAGGAGTCTTTATTCCGATATATTGCCAAAAGTTTTGTATGTTTTTTCTGATGTTATTTTATGTCTCAAAGATAATACATGATTAGTCTTATATTCTGTTCTTTATTCTACTTTACTGTAGGTTTTGTGTTCTATTATTTCATATTCAGTTGCTAACACGGGAGCCGTTCCACATCTGTGATACACTTGGCATAATAATTTAACATTCTTTGTGAGATGTGGAAAGTTCATCCCACAGTTCCTTGGAATTCTGTCAGTAACAACTTTGTTCCCATGTGACCAAAAACATCAATAAATAAAAATGACCTTTTCTGCTCAGTTAAGATGTAATGAAAGCAAAATATTCAGTCTACAAACACTCAGAAAAAAGTCCTATGATCCACAGTGTGCCTTGCAATTGTAATTTTCTTCACAGCATATATTTGAGACTTTTTATATCTGTAAAAAGGAAACTTGTTTCTCAGAAGCCATCTATTCCTCTATCCCATTTGTAAAATATGCTAAGCTCCCAATAAATCAGACAGACAACAAATTTCATGGGTTAGTCAGGGTGAAAATGGCAATTTTAACACCTTATTGTAAATTAATGATGAAAATATTTTAACACAAAAAATTCTATATGTACTAAAAGCTCCTCAATGTCTACTGGAAGTAAATTTTTAATAAATACTAAGAGTAGTACTGAAATTATGCCTGAGAACAGTATTGACATTTCTGTTTTAAATTGTAATGACAATTCAAGATAACCTTAAAACAATCTTTCTATAAGCAAGAAGTACATGCATGAAGGTCTGCTTCTATAGTGGGTGCAAGGGTATTACCATATTAAAGCAGATACCATTGCCTCAGGAAAGACCATGTTAGTATTATCTATCACTTTTAAAACTATGTGACAACCTGATTTACATGGTATACAGCTTTATAGTAATTCCAGTTTAGTTAGGACCTTATCCCGTTTCCATTAACGGCAGCTTAATCTCTTATGGGAAGCTTAGAGGAATCTGGATGAAATTGTAAGTACTAGGATAAAGCTACAAGGTAAAAAAAAAGTCTTCATTCAGAACAAATCTGAAACACATGCTTAGCTCTCTGATGAAGTCTCAGTGCATACTCAAATATTGTGTGTATTTACGTGTGGCAAGATGGTTTTTCTATATGTCCTTTAAGGATTAAATTAAAAACATGCAAAGTAAGAAGGAAATCTGTAACATTTTAAAATAAGATATTATATAGAAGTTAAGAAGAAAGAAATGAAGGACAGACATTTTAAGAACTGAGTATCAGATGCCCAAGCTACCTGTTTGTTTTTGGTTTTTTTTTCTCTTATCCTTACCAGGTCTTGCATTACACAGCTCCACTCTGACTTTCTTCAACATATCATGCCCCTCAAATATTCAAAGCTGACTCTGGAGGAAACACTAAAGAGGCAGTCACCTCTTCATCTCAGCAGTGGTATCGCTAACTTCTTTTCTCCTTTTGTTTTTTTCTGTGATTAAAACCATCCCACTTCCAACATTACAGTTCTTCAACTATAAGTGATAATCAGGAATAGTCTATCAAATATGAAAAACAATACTTTAAGAATATATTAATTAGTCGAGGGAGAAAAAAAAATATATTCATTACAGCCTTACAGGAAAAAGGAAACCAAATAAAAACACACACACAAAAAAATATAAGACCCTTATTTTCATATTGGTACCTTATCTGGCAGATACATATCACATACAGTTTTTCTTATATATTTTTGAACCTTTTAAATAAAGCACCAAAAACTTGCTATGATGTTAGCTTTATTTTTTTACATGTAATCACTCTTTAGTTTGTTTTGTTTCTTCTTGTTGCTGCTGAATTAACTGTCTCTGTCAAGATTGTCAGGGAGAATAGTGAGATATGCTCAAAAGGCTCATAAGAGGGATAATACATAACTCAGTTAAATGAATGGAGCTCATGACTTTAAATAATTCTGTGTTCAGCGATGAAGATGATCTGTTATGTTGCCGAAACCTTTTAATCAGGGTATTTATGATAACTGCTGTAATGGTGAACAGTAAAGAACTTTTAAAGATGTCATAAATATGCTTTAAATATATCATTATAGTTTTTCATTACCTATTATCTTATAATCTTTTATATTCATTAAAAGAGTGATAACAAATACATAGGCATTTTACAGTTACATGTCAATAGTTGAATGTTTCTTAACATTTTAATTTGGAACAAGTTTCTATGGGTCAGTAAAGCTATTTATATAGAAAATATCATACAGAAAAAAAAGTATTAAAAAAAAGGCATTTGATTATGAGAGACTCAAAATTCATGTAACTTCTACAGGTCTCCATATATCATGAAATGAGTGTTAGAGACCAACAAGGATTCTCTCGTAGAAGAACAAATTAGCTGTTATACTTCCAAGTAATTTTACAGGATCGGTAGTAACACAAAATCTGTCAAAAGTTTTCATTATATAATCTCAATCTTAAAGGTATACTCATTCAAATCAATTCCCTGAATAGGATCTTAAAATCCAATAGTTTAATAAAGAGCAAATGGCAATTGCTGCAAAAAAGCTAGAAAATAATCTGATTGACAGCCCAGAAAAAGTATAAAGCAGTAGTTTCCTAAATGCACAATAGTTACTATGAAAAAAAATATCTAAATAATGTTTGTGGATTTAGTATCATAACTAATGCATTCACACATCATCCGGCAACACTGCTGCTGTGTTTATGAGAAAGAAACAAGTTTGCCATATGTGCTTGAGTGCACTGATAACTTGGGGAAACCTGCTGAAGGAAATGCAAACTTCAGAAAATTTTCTCCTTTTACATTCAGCCTTCCTTAAATTTAGATTTTACTTTCATTTGTTTTTCTCTACCCATGTACTATTTCAGATAAGCACTGGAAAACTCAGATGATGCTTCTGGCATCTGTTTGATATAAAGGCAATCTAAAGGGAAGTGCAAAGCTTGTTGTATGACTTTATACGGGTTTGGGGTCCACAGATGAAGTTGAATCTGACAATAGCAATACAAAAAATTCTGTTTAAAAGAAAAACGCTGAACTTCCGCTGGGCATTTTTTTTTACACCTACAGCCTTGTGGAGATAGGCACACTGAGAGATTAATGTTTTCAGAGAGACAGTGGTTATTCTTTCCTGGTCTACAGATAAGCAGTGTTACATAGAATAAGAAATCCAATGTGACATGGTCTGGCCTAAGCCTTGAGCAGACTACAAAATGCTGGTAGTGACTAGTCTCAGCTTCTAGGATTCTCAGGTGGGCTGCTATTAAAGTGAGGGTAAACCCTGGCTTCTAGTTTCAGAAGAGCTAGCTTCTCTAAGATCCAGACAGGTAGTTATGAGTTCAGAGCTGATGTGGGAGTACCTTCAGTCTGGTGGCCATGTGTCACCCCTAGTTGGTGTCCCCAGGCTCACTCTTCTCATTTATTACAAGCAAGGGCCAGGCTTCCATTTCATTTGACTCTTTTTCTTGGAAAAATATTGAACCTCAGATTTTCAGCTTACCCTTGAGATGACTGCTATTAGCAGTCCGGGAGGCTACTCCAGATATAGGTGATTTCTCAAAAAGAAATTAAATACCTAGCTGTACAACCTTCTTTTTTATCATCAGTAAATTTGGCAGAATAGAACTTGTACATTTCTGAAAGAGAATAAGACCAACCTCTGCCGATCCTGTTCCTGGTGCTGAAGGTTACAGAAGTATCACTGCACTCTAAAGACTTTTCCTTTCTTAATTCTCCCCTGAGGTAAAGATTTTGCAAATGAAAATCTAAGTTATTAACTTGGTCCTTCTCAAAAGATTTTTGGTGGTTCAACTGTTTCTGATCAAGTTATAGACACGTAGAGTCATAAAGTTTCAGATGAGTAACAGATTCTGAAATCTAGCTAAGTCTCTTAACCGAGTGGTTTAAAATAAACATTGTTGAAGAGGAGAATAGGAAAGGGGAAGTTTTTAAAAGTTACACTGGTCACTGAAGCAAATATAGCTCTAGATCTACCAGCAGCAAACTCTGAGTGCCTTTCACAGCAAATTGCAATCCTTCCTGTGGCAATGATGAGATTTACAAGATGATGTGATTTGTCTGCATGAAAGTTTGAAATTCACTGTAACACACCAAAGCCCTTCCACACCACTTATGCTTTTAAAACAAATTTATGTTCTGAGACAGTAACCAGCATAACAAAATATTAAATATTAGTTTATAAGGAAGAAGGTAAGGGAACCACCATACTTTTTCACTAGTGGGCATGCAGCATGAACAACTCTAAAAATAGAATGTGAAAAATAAGTGAGTATTTAACCTATCTGCAGCTTGATGCAGAAAAAACAGCAAGTGTGCAAAGGTCTTGTCTTCTGGCACTGAATTAAGTGTCTTCCCCACACTCTCTGTACAAAACATAAGTGGGAAATTGTTTGCTATACTCCTGCTTTAGATCACCCCAGCTTTACGTGTGTAAAATTAATTTCATCCTTTCAACATTTGGGCAATTCATTACTTTGCTGTTATCTAAAACCTAGGAAACTTTTCACCACCCTCCCCCCC
>NW_010317287.1:585-3685 GCF_000700745.2 Antrostomus carolinensis | reverse complement strand
TTTTTTTTTCTGTTTTCAGGTCCAGATCCCTTCATCTGCAAATGTTTATAGTTGAGCCTTTTGTTCATCCAAAAATATTCTTCTCTGCCTGAACTATGGATCTTTTATTGTCTTGCTGGATAGATGGTTAGTTTTTCTCTCTTCAGGCACACATACAACACCCCTAAATGTTTTCTTTTCCCTAATTCAGACTGAAATCCCAAAGCATTTTCAAACCCATCTACCCTAGTCTGGCTAGGACTTGGCCACATAGATATCTTTGGATAACACCACAGGAAGGTTCAAAGCCAGGCTCTGCTTAATTTGGCACTAGGGTTTCAACCCAGGTCTTCTCAGTGCTGGGATATTCCTAAAGGTAAAGGAAACACTAAATGCATTATTAGAATTCATTTTGTGGACATTGTTTGTTTACTTGCTTGTTCCTTGTGATGCTCAGACAATGATTTCCTCACCCATGGACCACGAACATCCTCTTTTGATGGTGGGGGTGCAGGATGTTCTGCATTCCTTAACAGGAATGCGTGTCTGGCTCTTTGCTGTGAGCTCTATTAAGTCACTGCAAAAGGTACCAAAGGGACAGAAGATCGTTCCATGGTCACAGTGGGACATGAAGATGCTGTTGCCAGACAACATGCTGATGTCTGTCAGTTCTCAGCTAGCTGACCTCACAGCCATCATCACCATGAAGCCATAAACTAGGCCACTGCTCACCCGTTTTTAGCGATTGTACCACTCGGTGGTTACTCGTTTTAACTTTTTTTTTCAATTTTTTTTTTGCTTTTTCTTCTCCTTTTTAGCTATTTCTTTTAGTTTCTTCTCCCCCAAACATTGCTGCTAACAAAAGATTTCCCTTAAGCATCCTTACTTTCTGTTGCTAATCTCTCCTAACCACAGGGAGCCACAGCTTGAGTCAGTACAGGAATTGTGTCCCCTCAAGATAATAAACGCAGCTGCCTCACAAGCTTAATAACAGAAAGGGTGATGTCAGGTCACTTCTGAAGGGAAGGGAGCCTCATTCAGTGCATCCTCATCCCAGTCTAATTCAACCAGCTTTTCCCCTTTCCATTATTTAAGTCCCAGTAAATGAGAGATGGATAATTAGGGACAGCAGGGAGGCTCAGAGGAAACAGAGGAACGTGAGAAACGAACAACAGACTGTACTAATTTCTTCTTTCCAAATGTATGAGGCCCTAAACAACACTAAAAGACATATTAGATCAGAATTAGCTGTAGCTGGGGAGTGAGCTGCTGTGTAAAGTTCTCCAGGAGCTTTCCTGTCCCACAAAATTACTTCAGCATAGTGCCACAGCTCCTCAGTACATCAGTACCCCCATGATGAACACAACAGCTCAGTGGTCTCAAGCTGGAGATCACCATGGGAGCAAAGCACTGCAGAGATTTCACAGAGGTGTGTGTGTAGGTCCTATTTAGAGCTCGAGACTTGGAAGGTCCATAGGGCAGGGACTGCAGGTCCCACATGATGAGCAGTCTGCTCTGAGACAGCACGAGGAGGACAAGGACAGGGAAGGAGGCACCTTTAAGGACAGAGGAATAAGAAGCACAGGTCTGGGACAGAAATGATCCTGACATCAGTTTTTTTCCTTGTCTACCCACATGATCATGGGAATTTACTCAATTTCCCTTCTTCTCATGGAGGCTGTGTCCCAGGAGGGCTGGTGCTAGCTGGAAAAAAGACTGTTGAGAAGAGAACATTTGTCCCCATAGATCTGTTCAACCTTTGCAAGACTAAAACTGAGGGGGGAGGGTGGAAAGAAAAAAGAAAAAAGGGGGAAAAAAAGGGGAAAAAATGAAAAAAAGGAGGGGTGAGCAGAAAACAAAAAGAAAAAAGGGGGGGGGAAAGGAAAAAATGGGGGGGGGAAGGGAAAAAAGGAAAAAAATGAGAAAGAAAAAAAGGAAAAAAGGGGAGAAAAATGGGAAAACTGAAAAAAGAAAAAAGTGAAAAAAAGGGGGCAAAAGTGGGAAAAGGGAAAAAGGAAAAAAGGGAAACAAAGGGGGGAAAAGGAAAAAGGAGGAAAAATTAAAAAGAGAAAAAAGAAAAAAACAGGGAAAAAATAAAAAGGGAAAAAACCCCAAAAAACTGAGATTACAATTGCAGCCAGGGTTATTTATGCCTGATTTTAGTGCAAGGTCTCTCAGGACTGAAGAATGATTTTTGCATGTCCCTTAGACATGACCTGGGGAGAGATGGTCCTTCTGTAGGACTCTGGGGAAGGGGTAGGTAACCCTGCCCTGTTGCTGGGCTCCTGATTGCAGATGGGAAGATGCTGGGGAGGCGGTAGCAGCTCGATCTCAGCACAATAGGATTTAACTCTCTATGAGTCCTCACAGGAATGTTGCAATAAAGAGAAGGAAGGATCTTAGGGGGAGATGCAGGGACGTCCAGCCAACCTGGATGATGTTTCTCTGCCCATCACCATCGTTTCTCCCCACTTGACACAGATGGTGGCCTCACCACTGACCTTCTCAAAGAAACCCCAGCCCACACTGTGGGGGAGAACGCGGTCTCCTGGATTTCCCACCTCACACCCCCATGGTCTGTTTTTCAGCAGTCGGATTTGACATCTAGGAGGAAGGGGAGGGAAAGGCAGCAGCTCCATATTAACAGGTTTGTTAACGAGAAGCTCAGCAGAGGTTAGTATCCATCCCCGTGGCTATCTGAAGTGCCCTGAGCCATCCCTGAATGAGACACCGAGGTGGGTGGGTGGGTGGGTGTGTGAGGGAGAAGTGGTGAGTGGGAGCAGGGAGAGGAGAAGACAAAAGGGTTGAGCAGCTTGTGTGCAAGAGATCAGATCTGCTGCACGCTCACCTGCCTACAAAGAGGGAAGGGAGACAGCCTGCTGCATGAGATTTGCAGGGGGTAAAAATGAGCCAGCACCCCCGAGGCATTTCTCAAATGCTGTGGACATGGCTCCCTAAATGTAATGTCTACCCCGGCATGGGTTACAGCCATCTTTCCTCCTCCCCAGGCTCTACATCGGGAAGGAGGAGAGGATGCCTGCAGTGCTGCTTTGCTCAGAGCTTGGAAAGCTGTCTGAAATGGTGCTAGTGTTTAGAGGGTTTGTGAAGGATGGGAAAACCC
>NW_010317287.1:0-226 GCF_000700745.2 Antrostomus carolinensis | reverse complement strand
CCCCTTCAGGTACTGGAAGGCTGCTGAAGCCTTCTCTTCTCAAAGTTGAACGACCCCAAACTCTCTCAGACTGTCCTCATAGCAGAGGTGCTCCAGCCCTCGGATCATCCTTGAGCCAGAGGATCTTACCTGAGTGTATCAGGTCTGCAAAGGGATATACTGGGTAGACTATCCGTTATATTCCTTGAGCTAAACAAGAGCGTAATGCACATCCTGGCCCCACCTG
>NW_010317286.1:1535-3399 GCF_000700745.2 Antrostomus carolinensis | reverse complement strand
TCATCATCATCGTCATCGTCATCGTCATCCCCGGGGGAGGAGGAGGAGCCCAAGGTGCTGCCGGGGCTGGAGATGCTGATGGAGACGGTGGGGACCGAGCGGCCGCTCCCCAAACTTCCCACCGGGTCCAACGCTGGTGGCACCAGGAACGGCTCCGGCTCCTGGAGAAGGTCAAGGACACGGTGGAGGGGCAAGAGGAACCTCAAGAGATGCCACCATGGGGGTCAACGGAGCTCAAGTGGGAGGAGAACGTGGAGATGGACCATGGAGGTCAAGAGGAACCTCAAGAGATGTCACCATGGGGGTCAACGGGAGCTCAAGTGGGAGGAGAACGTGGAGATGGACCATGGAGGTCAAGAGGAACCTCAAGAGATGCCACCATGGGGGTCAACGGGGCTCAAGTGGGAGGAGAACGTGGAGATGGACCATGGAGACCAAGAGGAACCTCAAGAGATGTCACCATGGAGAGTCAGCGGGGCTCAAGGTGGGACAAGAACATGGAGATGGACCATGGAGATCAAGAGGAAGCTCAAGAGATGTCACCATGGGGGTCAAGAAGGATCTCAGGGCAGATGTGGACATGGGGATGGACCATGGAGACCAAGAGGAACCTCAAGAGATGTCACCATGGAGAGTCAGCGGGGCTCAAGGTGGGACAAGAACATGGAGATGGACCATGGAGATCAAGAGGAAGCTCAAGAGATGTCACCATGGGGGTCAAGAAGGATCTCAGGGCAGATGTGGACATGGGGATGGACCATGGAGACCAAGAGGAACCTCAAGAGATGCCACCATGGGGGTCAACGGGGCTCAAGTGGGAGGAGAAGGTTGAGATGGACCATGGAGATGGAGAAGAAGATCAAGAGATGCCACCAAGAAGGTCAACAAGACCTCAAATAGGATGAGAACGTGAGAATGGACCATGGAGATGGAGAAGAAGATCAAGAGATGCCACCAAGAAGGTCAACAAGACCTCAAATAGGATGAGAACGTGAGAATGGACCATGGAGATGGAGAAGAAGCTCCAGAGATGTCACCATGGGGGTCAAGAAGGATCTCAGGGCGGATGTGGACATGGGGATGGACCATGGAGACCAAGAGGAACCTCAAGAGATGCCACCATGGAGGTCCAGGAAGATCTCAGGGGGGACAAGGACTTGGGGATGGACCATGGAGGTCAAGGAGAAGCTCCAGAGATGTCACCATGGGGGTCAACAGGAGCTCAAGTGGGAGGAGAACGTGGAGATGGACCATGGAGACCAAGAGGAACCTCAAGAGATGCCACCATGGGGGTCAAGACCTCAAATGGGAGGAGAACGTGGAGATGGACCATGGAGACCAAGAGGAACCTCAAGAGATGCCACCATGGGGGTCAAGACCTCAAATGGGAGGAGAACGTGGAGATGGACCATGGAGACCAAGGAGAAGCTCAAGAGATGCCACCAAGGACATCAAGAAAGACCTCATGTGCAACAAGGACATGGGGATGGACCATGGAGGTCAAGGAGAAGCTCCAGAGATGTCACCATGGGCGTCAAGAAGGATCTCAGGGGGGATGAGAACATGGAGATGGACCATGGAGATGGAGAAGAAGCTCAAGAGATGCCACCAAGGACATCAAGAAAGACCTCATGTGCAACAAGGACATGGGGATGGACCATGGAGGTCAAGGAGAAGCTCCAGAGATGTCACCATGGGCGTCAAGAAGGATCTCAGGGGGGATGAGAACATGGAGATGGACCATGGAGATGGAGAAGAAGCTCAAGAGATGCCACCAAGGACATCAAGAAAGACCTCATGTGCAACAAGGACATGGGGATGGACCATGGAGGTCAAGGAGAAGCTCCAGAGATGTCACCATGGG
>NW_010317286.1:882-1446 GCF_000700745.2 Antrostomus carolinensis | reverse complement strand
GATGGTGGAGAAGACCCCAAAGGTGACACCAAGAACCTCAAGAACATCTCAAAGTGGTGGAGAAGACCTTGAATTGGACACCAAGAACCTCAAGAACATCCCATGATGGTCACCAAGACGTTGAAGGTGACACCAAGAACATCTTATGGTGGTGGAGAAGACCCCAAAATGGACAAGACCTTGAAAAGGTTCCATGAAGGTGACACCAAGAACCTCAAGAACATCTCATGATGGTGGAGAAGACCCTAAAGAGGATCTCAGGGGGGATGAGAACATGGAGATGGACCATGGGAGAATTGGAGATGACTCATGATGGTGGAGAAGACCTTGAATTGGACACCAAGAACCTCAAGAACATCCCATGATGGTCACCAAGACCTTGAAGGTGACACCAAGAACCTCAAGAACATCTCACAATGGTTGAGAAGACCCCAAAGGTGACATGATCTTGAGAAGGTTCCATGATGGTGACACCAAGAACCTCAGAGATGACTCATGATGGTGGAGAAGACCTTGAATGGGACACCAAGAACCTCAAGAACATCCCATGATGGTGGAGAAGAC
>NW_010317286.1:0-865 GCF_000700745.2 Antrostomus carolinensis | reverse complement strand
GACACCAAGAACCTCAAGAACATCCCATGATGGTGGAGAAGACCCCAAAATGGACAAGACTTTGAGAAGGTCCCATGATGGTGACACCAAGAACCTCAAGAACATCCCATGATGGTCACCAAGACGTTGAAGGTGACACCAAGAACATCTTATGGTGGTGGAGAAGACCCCAAAATGGACAAGACTTTGAGAAGGTCCCATGATGGTGACACCAAGACCCTCAAGAACATCCCATGATGGTCACCAAGACCTTGAAGGTGACACCAAGAACCTCAGGGATGACCCATGATGGTGGAGAAGACCCCAAAGGTGACACCAAGAACCTCAACGGTGACCAAGACCTTGAAGGTGACACCAAGAACCTCAAGAACATCAAGAAAACCCACCGAGAACTTGACCCCAACGACCCAACCAACCCCAGAAGAAGACACTTCTCCTTCCTCACCTCTTCCTCTTCCTCTTCCTCCTCTTCCTCTTCCTCTTCCACCCCATCAGGGTCTTCCTGGAAGAGGATCTTCTTCATCTTCCTGTACTGGAGATTGTCCAACTCCTTGACGGCCATCTTGGTCCGTTGGATCAACTCCAGGAGGATCTTCTGAGGACGTTCCTGGACGAGGAACCGGTGCTGGGAGGAGACATTGATGACGTCACACAGGTCAGGGGAGAGGTGGTGAGGTCACCTGATGACGTCATCACCCCCTCTTCTCCATGATTGGAGGTTCTACCTTGAGGAGAAGGTCGGAGGTGGAACGTTCCTCGGGGATTTTTTGGAGACAAGAAGAAACAAAATGGCGGAAACAATCGGACCTGAGACAGGAAGTGACGTCATTATGGGGTCTGGGGGTGGGGGAGGGGTGATTGAAGG
>NW_010317285.1:0-26517 GCF_000700745.2 Antrostomus carolinensis | reverse complement strand
GAGAGGTTATGGAATCTCCCTCCCTGGAGATTTTCCAAATCCATCTGGACAAAATCCTGGTTCATGTGCTTTCGGAGTCTCAGCTTGAGCAGGGTGGTTGGACTAGATGACCTTCAGAGGTCCCTTCCAACCTCAACCACTCTGTGCTTCTGTGTAATCTATACTGTCAGCCTACTGGAAAGATCTGTGTGTTTAATTACAACCAGATGGTTCAACTTTTTAAAATATCACAAAATAATGGGCCAAAAATCAACTGCCAGATGAAAAAAACTCACCCTGACATTACCCAAGAACCTTTTCATCATCTGCGAATAAAGCCACTGGGCTGTCTCAAAAGTACCATTAATTAGTCTAGAAGAGTCTTTAAAGTTGAGATGTACTGCCCCCCCTCCCCCAACTCAGATGGGTTGTTAAAATTAACGGCATTGGCACTCCCCCAAATAAACCAGACTCTTGGAACATTCCTGGTTCCCAGAATGTTTTGTGCAATACAGTCGTGGGCAGCAGGGGAACCTGAGTTAGGCAGTGTCAGAAGCAGTATGGCCACTAATGAGATGCTGGACCTCTGGCAGTAAGCAGTTGAAAGGTATGCTTGCAGCTTTAGTTGGCTTCACAGTATGAAAATGGTGCCTTTGGAGGTATGATATTCACATAGAATACACACATAGTCACACTTAAATGTATAGGGGGTTGTGTGTGTATATATATGTCCTGGTTTTTGCTAGGATAGGGTTAATTTTCTTCTTAGTAGCTAGGAAGCGCTGTGTTTTGGTTTCAGTGTGGGATTTGGTATGAGAAGAATGTTGATAAGGTACAAGGACACTGTGCTTGGGTAGTTTGCAAGTACAGAGGACTGCGGAGTAAGTGTAGCAGTTAGCAAAACCCAGAACTGACAGTTGGAGATGCCAATCAGATGTTCCATATCATATTACGTCATGTTTAGTATATTAACTGGGGCTGACCGGAAAGGGGGGATTCTTTTGGGAATCGCTTGGGCTCGCTTTTCTGGGATTGTGATTTCATTTTTAGGGTTCCTTTTTGCTCCTCTGGGATCGTTATCAGCAGGTGGTGAGCAATTATACTGTGCATCACTCATATAGATATATGTGTATATATATAAAGTAAAAGATAAAGCAGAACAAGAGTGTTCACAGGTTCTAATGGAAAGCTTGCCCATTTAATCGAGTTCCAGACCACTATATACCACTCTCCCTGAATACTGCCTGTCACAGCAACTGTCAACAAAAGCTGCACTTCCAGATATTACATGACTTTCTCAATTCAGAATTCCTGTTTTTAGTTACTTAATTTGATGTTAATGGAGATAACAGGAGTTGTCTCTGCCTAGCAGATGTCATTGAAAAAAAAAAAAAAAAGAAAACAAAAGAGAAAGATCAGAAAGATCAGTTAAACATATAAAAGCTTACTCCACCCCATCCCCATCCTGCATGTGTTTATTCTTTCCCCATTGTTTTTTAAGTATCAGTTTTCTAGCTCATTAGAAAAGATTTCCTCTTGAGAAGTGGGTGAAAAAATACCTTTTAAGGAAAACATAATATTTTTTGTTTATATTTTAAATTTGTAAACATCTACGTACAAAAATATATCTGCTGAAGTGAAAATAATTAATAATAGGCAACTCAGATGGCTAGTCTTGTACTTGACTTGCACTGTCATACATAAGAATAATTTATACAACTAGAATGATTTCCTAATTATTTTAATTCTGAACCAGGTTCTTTGTTTCAGTATTGGCTACTGTGTAAGGTTCCTCACTTCCAATGCAATCAAGTGTTTACTCTCTTATTTGTCAAGGTCTGGTTGAAGACCTTTGTCATTCTTAAATATTTTCACTTCTTCATATCAATCAGTCGTAAGTTACCAGGTGGCCTTTGGATTCTCTAGGAGCATTCCCCAGATCAAAATGAAAGGATACCTGTCTGTCACTTACCTAGTTCTGCTGGGGGCTGAATGGTTTGTCCAGCAACAGAGGCCAGACATGGGTGGATGCTGGAAAGAGACCAGCAGCTAGTGGTGTCCTGAGAGTGCTCTTTGGTCAGGATTATGCTGCCTAGCAGATTTGAGATCAGCCAGGAGAAGTTACCTTCATTTTCCCTTAGTACCTGCTTCCCCCTTCTCCCGGTCATATTAACAAGTACCTTTTCATCCACTTCTTCAAAATATGTCATGGTTCAGTTCCTTATGCTATGTAAGCCTATTTCACTTCATTACTTCTTCAACTTTACAAGATCCTCAGTTAGCAAGTCTTTCCTGCTCTCTGATTTTTTCCAGAAATTATTTCAAATGCTGAGGAAAAAAAATAGTTTGATCTAACTTTGGCATATATATGTTATAAAACTTATCCAACAAATGGAGTCTGTCAGAGTTAAGTGATCTAATATTACTTCCCAGCTATCAACTGCATGAAACCTCACTCCATTGCTCTGTTGCACAGGAAAAAAACACTATCTGTCCTGGAAAGACTAGGCATTTCATTAATTAATGTATTTGTTCATTAGAGTGTTTTCACTCTTATCAGAGAGAGAAGGCTAGAATTCCCCCCCTGCCCCCCCCCAAGAGTAATGGCAATTAGAGATCCTGCTTTTCCCTGGATCTTGCTTTCCAGTTACACAGTTCTTTCAAAGTCTTAGCACATGAACAAGACATAACTGGAGGCAGGAAGACAGAGAACCTTCTATCAATGGAGATGTACAGTGGCAACAAAGTAAAACAACACCTTCCAAACTACTTTAAAAATGAGCAGGAAATATTCTCTGAGACCCTTGCTCTCTCATGATATGATGCATTAAGACAGGAGCAGCAGGTCCTGTTAAATATATATTTTCAAATACTTTTAATGGAAACATTTCATTCAATCCACATAATGTGAACTATGAACTTTCATGAAAAAGTAATGGGAACTAAAGCTGTAGTCAGCTGTAGGTCAGGGAGCAAGCTCTGATGAACAAGCCTCTGTAGGCTTTCATGAGCAATGCAAGCCTAGAGTTCAAGTATGTATTAGGCTCAGGTGACATTTATAGACAGAAAAGTTGTCAGAGATGCAATGGTATACTACATTATATATAGTATAATATACAGTATATACTATATATGTACTACATTGCAGCATAGTTTTAACTGTGAAGGATAAGAAAAGAAAAGTCTGGGACCTAACTTACAAAATGAGTGTTTTCAGGTTTCAGCCACAACTGAATATTTATTTACAATGTAAATATTTAGAGACTGATCTGCTTTTTTTGCAATTGAAGGAGAAACTAATTCACACTGTAAAGAGGTAAGTAGAGGTGTTTTTTTGCCTTTTTACTTCTTTTTTTTTTTGAAGTGCAATACTGACACTACAGTGCTGATACCAAACTCCAGAGTACTGGAGTCTATGTGAAGCTCCCTATGCAAAAAAACCAGGACACCTAAGAAAATAATTGGTGCTTTTATGCCTCAGTTTCCATTTCTACAAAATGTTCTGTGATATTGTAGCTCTATCAGGCTATGTGGGTCACCATTGTATTTTGACTGTGCACTTGAGCACATCTCAGTTTCAGCATTTAGACATGCAGCAGCAATGTTTTAGCACAAATAGGCAAGACCCTGCAGTGTGTGAGCCACGTGGAGTGGCCTAGTGCACCATCTTGCTCTGACCTTTCAAGGATGTGAGGAACTTAAAGGAGACAAGACGTTGCTACAGCCTTTTCAGGAAGAATACTAACTTCACATGCTCCCCAAGGGCAGGTATGAATTGTATCTTACTGAAACTCAGGTGACTGTTTTGAAATGTGTGGCTTCACAGCATTGCACTGAAAGCAATTCACATCCTGGTGTGTGTATGTGTGGAATGTAAGAAGAAATGTGTACTTTAGTTTGATGCTTGGCTTACATTCCTCGGGCAGAATAAGTATACAGGTACTGTGGCTTGTGCAGCCTTCATGAGAGACAGAATGCAACAGTCAAAGGTACCATTCTTTCATCCACACTTATTTACTATGCCCGGTCAAGGAGCAGGCTTTGTTTCTTAGGTGCTGGCCCCATTTCACAGGATAACAGACTGTATAGTCCTCGTTTTACTTGGCAGAGGATGCGTATGCATATGTGAAGTGCTGAGCTGCTGATAGTTTGTCTTATGTTGACCACCAGGAAATGGTGTCAGATTCGTAGGAAATAGTAAGTGGATATAAATTTTTATAAAAGAATCTGTGGCATTTTGAAGGATGAGGAAATCATAGGAAGGGACAGGCAGGGCATAGTGGCAGTTTAATAAAAGTTTGTGTTTAAAATTATAAAATCA
The DNA here is from genome assembly GCF_000700745.2 of Antrostomus carolinensis. NCBI lineage: Eukaryota > Metazoa > Chordata > Aves > Caprimulgiformes > Caprimulgidae > Antrostomus > Antrostomus carolinensis. Next base: position 22,217 of record NW_010317285.1, on the reverse strand, counting down.
GAATTTTGTATCAAATATGCTCTTTGCCATGTATGCTACCTCATTATTTCTCTACAATGAATACTAAAGGATACTACATCTTAGACTTTTCAGCTTGAATGCTTAAGCAAAATAATTTGAAAGTTATTTCTTTATAATATTTGATAATTCATGCCAGTAGAACTTGGCTGCACAAATACCTGTGCAAAATAGAAACAAAAAAGAGCAAATTCTGAAGTGAGTAATTTGTACATTGAAATATTTGTAGAAGTATCTTTGGACTGTGACCTGTTTGAGCTGATTTTGGTGCCTATCCTAAAGCCATGGAAAGAATTTTGCTGATTTCATCTGGGTTTGCATCAGGGTTTATAGTTCTTATCCTCCAAGGCCATGAGTAATTTTCTTCTCAATGTAGAACTTTGAAGTCTTTTTTAAAAATGAATTAGGATGTGTATACATGTCTAACAAACCCTACACTACATGTCTGCATACAGCAGGATGTGAACTGATTTCCTGTCTCAGGTTCAGCCCCTCAAACTGTCAGTGTCACAAGTGAAATCACTGCTCAACAGCTGCCAACAGGAAGTTCTGAAAACCAGCTTTAATTAACAACTTTATTTTTAAACACAGTGTCAGGATTACGCACATAGTGAAGAATTCTTTTTTCTGACAGCTAGATCAAAAAAAGGTACATCTGTTTGTTTTTTATATTGAAGTCAAGCAAAAGAACCTACAATATTTTTGACACAGCTGGCAATGTTAGAACTTTCTAAACTAGTAAATTCAGACAAGACTCCTTCATTTAAGACAATGACCAATACTTCGAGGAGATACTTATGGAAGTTATTTCCAAGAGCACTATAAAATGCATTGCTGTCTTTCAGTTATGATCAAAGTTGAAATGGCTCAGAGGATTGAGGTTTAACAGAAAGAATCTACGAATCTACTGAAAGGACTGGAGAGTTCTGGGACTTGTATTACTGCAAGCAGCTTAATATTTATTTTTTTACCCCAAGGTTCATTAGTCAAGTATATTGCAGTCAGTGGCTGTGCAAACATAGGCTCAGTGCAAGGCTGCCCAAACTGAGAGACTGCGACCTGAGGAACCAACAGCAATGGTAGATTTTGAGACTTTTCACACTGCATGTAACATACATGCGCCTTCACATGGAGGTCTTGCAGTAAGATAATCCTTAATTCTCACAATCCTGTTATTACTTTTCTCTGCTATTGCGTGAGAATTATTACAACTGTAGCTGTTTCAGACTGTGTCTCTAGGTTTGAATGTAAACTGGCAGATAATAAGGAAAAAAATACAGATTCTGTCTAGCATAGGCTGTTGAGAAAAGCAAATCTGATTAATATACAGCCAACCTTACAAATACTGTGTATAATAAGTATAGAAAGGATGGCTCTATCACAGATCAGTGCTGTTCTGTGCATCTCTGCCAGATTCCTTACTTAAGTTTATTCTGCAGGGAAGATAAAAATAAGATTTAAAAGTATTTCCAAAGGTTTGTGGGGGTTTGGGGATTTTTTTTGTTTGTTTGTTTTCTTAAGTCCATGCAATAACTGCAGATTTTGAGGCATAATATGACAAGAAAAGTGGAAAGGTAGTTGCAGCATAAGAGAATACCATAACTGAATTTAAAATATTAGATAACTGCTGATTTTGTGCATGTTACCAATATTGCTGGATGAACTGATTGGCAATGTAATGCCAGTGTTACTAAGAAGGCAAGAAGCTGTCTGTATCAAATAATATTTCTACTGTGATGGAAAACCAGAACACGGCAAAATCCACCAATAATTAGATCTCTGATTTCAAAACAAGAATACTTTGATTTAAGCATATCTTCTTGGAAATTCAGTAGAGAAATGGGTTTGGCTATAAAAACCTGTGAAGCTGATAAAGTTAAGCTGCTGTAGTTGTTTGATTCCTACTGAGAGAGGCAGTCTCACTCATTTTCCTTTACTCTGCCTTGCCCACTGTCCTTTCTCAACCTTGGACGGGTAGTCCTGGCCCTGGTACTTTTAAACTTTTTAGTCTGGTTCAATTTTCTGCTAAATAAGTGAGTTGTGTCTGCTCGGTGAGAAGCCAGAAATGTGCTTCAGCTAGTGGAAACTGGTGGCCAGGAGCTGGGGTGGGCTCTGCAGGTGGGAGACTCTTCTGGCAGCAGCTAGGCATTAGGTCAGTGGAGGAATCCTCTCTAAATACACTTGTAGATTAAATTTAGCCATACTGTTTTTTTCTGCACAGTCCATCATTACTTAAACCTGGTTTACTCTGATGATGCATTTTTTTTTCTTTTTGTTTGTAGTTTGAGAATTTTTTTATTCTTTTCTGTCATCCACATCTTAGGCTCTTTGAGATCATTCCTGATCTTGTTAGCGTGCACCGATTCACTGCTTGGTACTGCAAGAAATTATATCTAGCCTGACTGTTGTCCAGTGTTAAGGAGCACATGTTTTAATAGTTTTAAAAGCTGCAGTCCTTTCTCATTTTGCTGTAAATGCATTAATGGAGTATCAGAAATGTGTACTCTCCACTAGGACTGAGGCCTCAGTACAGCATCAATCAGAAATATATTGTTGCACTGTGACTTCAGGACCGGGCCTAAGAGAGGAGTAAATCAGAAGTGCTGGCTTAGTAACAGATGTAGGAGGTTGGGAGTCAAGAATTACATTCTTCCCTAGGTAATATTCCTTCCTGGACTATGAAGAAAAAAAGGCATTTGGTGCTCTTTTATGTTAGTAAATTAGTTCATCACCAGGTTGCTTTTGCTCTCTAAGGGGTGAATTTGGGGACTGGAGTCCAAAACAGTATGCTCTTTGCTCTGTCTGCTTCTAGTAAAGGTACTCCAAACTCCATGCATTTAAGGCAGGTACTTTGTGAAAACTTTCCCTTGCTACAGAAACTAGTGCAACTGACTATTCAATAGAGCAGTGAACAGGATCCTACCTGTACCTCACATGGCTGCTGTCGATACACTTGCCTCTCCTCACATCTCATCAGCCTACTTTGGTAGAGAAATCTCCCTTTGCACATTTTGTTTATAGTATAATGCCCGTGTCTTTGAGAGTAATCTCCGGACAAACATCTATATTCTCAGTGGCAGACAATGAATTGCTGTTCTAGGAGCAGATTGCTCTCTTTTCCCCTAGGTTAACATCCCATCAGCACTGTTTCTTTTTTAGTTGCCTGACAAGACTCTTTACCCAACAGTGATTTTCGTATTTATTTTTAACTTCTTTAAAACTAAATTCCCTTTACCCGTCAACAGATGTCATAGTGTTCTTTTAATTGCATTTCACCTAACTGTGAATAATATTGTAACAGTTTTCAGATGTTGGCATTTCAATACTTTTCATCCTTCTTTTTGTCAAAACATGAAAAAATATTCTGAATCTTCAGCTCCCACTGTATTACTTTCCATATACTCCTCAGTCTGCTGAAAACATTATTGTCTTTTGGTATTTTTCACCCCCAAAGCAGTGTTATACACAGATGTTCTATCTCTAACCCACAAAAAAAAAAAAAAAAAAAAAAATCTGAGGAAACTAGGATCTATCTTCCTATAGGCAGAAGAAGTGTAAGCATATCTCATACAGCTAATTCGGATCAGCAGGCTGTGATTCTGGAACTTGGTGATAAGCATCTAGAAAACTCAATAAGTTTTTAGTGCATAAACTGGCTTTTTCAATCTTCTCCAAGACCTTGCATTACAAGCCCAGATAAAGCATAAATCTGTTGTCATCTCCCTAAGAAAATATCATTTTTCTGTGTCCAAAATTCCTTTGCCTTAACTGAAATATATGAAAGAATTTCAGATAAAAAGCTGCTGGACCAAGGTTTTCAGTAGCATATTTTGTTACTTTCATTCCTCAGGCACCTTGTAGTCAGCAGAGACTGAGATTAGCTATTGGAGTGAGAAAAATTAAGCTTGCCTTCTGCTAATATCCAGATATATACTTCTAACTTCTGGGCAAGCAACTTTTATAAAAACTGTGCTAGACTTTTCAAGTCAGTGACTATTTCAGCTGAAAGAGCACTAGAAGCTCTCTGCTGTTAGGAGTGTGTGTCCATGAACCTCTGTTCATCACAGGAAAAATGAGTGTTATCACAATAAAGAAATACATATGCTGAATCAGTAGTACTGAGGTTCTTCATGTTTTTAAATTTTGGCATGGGCTCAAGGAGTCTATTGATTTGTGGCATTATGGTGTCACCCTCTCCCCCTCTTAATCTTTTACAGATTGTGCAATGTCAGGATACTCATCATATCTGTGAAAGGAAACATAAGGATGAAAAAGCTGTAAGGGTGGTCTGGACATTCTCAGCACTAACTTTGTCTGTGTACTTCACAAACAAAACTTGGAATCGCACATTACCAGTTTACAGAAACATAACGATATAACAGTAGCCTATATCATATTGTCATTAACATCAGTGGGATTTTGCTGCAGACCCAAGGTAAGGTGCATCCACAGTGCTCATCAAGCAGAGACTGCACAGTGACTTCCCTCTGACATAGGCATAGAGCGCATGTCTCACTGTATGCTCCATGGGCAATGGGAGGGCTGCATCTTTCTTATCCGCTCCACACGCCTCTCTATATTCAGTCTTACAGTTCACTGGAAAAGTCACAGTATGAACACTCAGGCAAGTTATTGGTAGGAACATCCTTTGTGGAAGTGCTGTTCTGATGCTGAAACGGAACAAATATAAAGTGGAGAGAGAATATAAGAAGGAGGAAAAAAGAAGAAATATTAGAGAAAACCCCTGCAAATTACCTGGTTTGATTTTGAAGAAAATTTTCATTTATTGAGTTTTTATGACCATTTCCTGTTCTAACTTTTACCACTCAAGTGTCTAGAGGTAACACACGCTATAATGAACTTACATTTTTGTGAGAGTAGAGTTTTTTAACTTGAACTTTGGCAACTTTTTTTCATGATGTAGCTGAAATAAGAAACAACATTTTTTAATTGTCTTTTACATTCACCTGACCAGCTGTATCTTTAGCAAAAATTCCTTTGAAAACATCACAAGAATTTTAAAATTTTAGCAGCTGATACGTAGTGAATCAGAAATATTGCAATCTAATAAGAATTAATAGTTTGAGTGTCTCACAAACTAATTTGTCTATCAGTTCACACTAACTATTTATAAGCTCTATACAAATTTGGAATTAATTTCATTACATGAACTAGTGGCCTGGAGTAGGCACTACTGGACAGCTCTGCAGGCCACAAATAATTTTGTAAGAAATGAAAAAAAAAAAAAACCAAACCAACCTTAAGTATCAGATTTTGCCATCTGCTTGGTAAAATTTAGAAAAAGAAAGGGGAGAAGCGGAATACACTTATTATTTACAGTAAAGAACTAGCTGAATTCTCATAAATGTGTCATACCACTTACCTGATCACTGGATTAACTTAATAGTGGTAACGGACAAAACCAGCATCTGGGCAGATGAAGTTACTGTTTTCAATTTTTAAAAGAGGACAGAAAGGTGAGAGTGTAGATTATGTCTGAAGAAATGTAGCAAGGAAAAAGGAAGATTCAGTAGAATAGAATCTCATCTACACTTTAATCAAAGAACACTACTAGATTTTACCGGTACCTCCTCATTCTTAACATAGCAGAGAATCTGAGCCTTGCTGTCTGCTTTGTATTCTGGAGAGAAACATGAGATGTTTCATAGTTTGATCAAGAGCGTGGACAGTCTACTGTATGACCATGTCTCCATGAGCTATGGAAACATCTAACTAAAATTGTTGTTTTTGCCCTTCTTCAAGGGATTGAATGTCTTGAGAGATAAGTTTTTCCACTTCAAAACAGAAAGAAGGCTGTAAGCTCATATGTATTCGCTAGCTGAAGTAAAAAAAGAAAGAAAAAAATAATTAGTAAAAACTCAGTCTCTTGAGACTAATTTAATCTGTAGTTTCATTGAGACTTTTTTTAAATGTCTAAGATCCAAACTCAACTATTTCCTTGGTATATTTTCACTGAAAGGTTGTCTAAAACTACTAGTACAAATTTGGTTCCATTCTTGTTAAAATACGTCCCAAATTCCTTAACAGTTTTTAGTGATATGTCGGATCAGGTGAGCTGTAAATTAGCATTTAGATACAGATCTTACTTCATCTTTTCAGTTTATAGCGAAGGTGAATTTCTTGAGACTTTTACTGCTTTTCCACAAGCCACTAGTAATTTGTAAAGAGTAGACGTTGTCTCTCTCTGATTCATTAACTAAAAATTTTAACATTACAAGACAGAAATTTTGAAAGTGCTCATCTCTTCTTTCCAAGTTATAATTTGCAGGTCCAGTAAGGATATAATGAATTTAGTTACAGTTTTGCAGAGTACATTTTTACTACCCAGAATAACCCAGGTGCTTAAACTCAGATATTAACCTCCATAATATTTCTAGCTATGTCCAATTGGAGACAGAGAATATGTCCATTCTCTGGGAGAGTATCTTTTGTCTCTCCACTACCTACTTGAATAGTATGTTACTTTAGAAAATGTGTATATGCTGAAATTTCTGTAGTACTACACTAAATTTTCCACTATCTTTTACTTATTCTTCGAGCCAGTTAGCTGCAGTATTATTTGGTTTATTTCAACTAAGCTTAGAGTGTGGAACATATGGCAAAGAAGAAGATGCACTGTAAGGGGAAATAGTGAGCTCTTGGGAAGCTTCTGTTCAACATTCAGTACTACTTTCCATTTCATTAGTGGTACTTTATAAAAATAACTAGATGCTAAAAAGGTAATAATTTACAAAAAAAAAAAAAAAAAAAAACAAACAAAAAAAACAAAAACCCAACAACTTACAAATTTCTGCAAGGCCCAAGAAAGGAAAAAAAAAGGAAAAGAATGGTGAAAAATGGGAAACAGACTTCACAGAATCACAGAGTCATTTAGGTTGGAAAAGACCTTTGAGATCATTGAGTACAACTGTTAAACTTACGCTGCCAAGACCACCACTAAACCATATCCCTAAGCACCACATCTAAACATCATTTAAATACCTCCAGGGATGGTGACTCAACCACTTCCCTGGGCAGCTTGTTCCAATGCTTGACAACCCTTTTGGTGAAGAAATTTTTCCTAATATCCAATCTAAACCTCCCCTGGCACAACTTGAAGCTCTTTCGTCTTGTCCTGTTGCTTGTTATTCGGCAGAAGAGACTGATGCCGACCTTGCTACAACCTTCTTTCAGGTGGTTGTAGAGAGTGATAAGGTTTTCCTTCAGCTTCCTTTTCTCCAGGCTAAATAACCCCAGTGCCCTAAGCTTCTCTGCAAAAAGCCTGTGCTCTAGACCCTTTACCAACTTCATTGCTCTTCTTTGGACATGTTGTAGCACCTCAATGCCTTTCCTGTGGTGAGGGGCCAAAAACTGAACACATTATTTGAGGTGCTGCATCACCAGTGCTGAGTATGGGGTGATGACTGCCCTAATCCTGGTGGCTACACTATTTCTGATACAAGCCAGGATGCTGTTGGCCACTTTGGCTACCTGGGCACACTGGCTGGCTCATATTCAGCTTCCTATTGACCAACACCTCCAGGTCCTTTTCCACCACGCAGCTCTCTCCAGCCACTCTTCCCCAAGCCTGTAGTGTTTCATGGGGTTGTTGTGACTCAAGTGCAGGAGCAGGCACTGAGCCTTGTTGACCCTCATACAGCTGGCCTCAGCCCATTAATCTAGCCTGTCCAGATCTGTCAGTAGAGCCTTTCTCCCCTCAAGCAGATCAACACTCCCACTCAACGGAGTAATCTTCAAACTTACTGAGAGTGCACTTTATTCCCTTGTTCAGATCATTGATAAAGATATTAAACAGAGTTTGCCCCTGTACTGAGCCCTGAGAAACACCACTTGTGACTGGCCACCAACTGGATTTAACTCCATTCACCACAGCTCTTTGGGCCTGGCCATCCAGCCAGTTTTTTAGCAAGCAAAGATTATACTTGTCCAAGCCACGAGCAGACAGTTTCTTCAGGAGAGTCCTGTGGGAAAAGGTGTCAAAGCCTTTACTAAAGGCTAGGTAGACAACATCATGGCCTTTCCCTCATCCACTATCAGGTCACTTTGTCATAGAAGGAGATCAGGTAAGTCAGGCAGGACCTACCTTTCATAAAACCAGGCTGACTGGACCTGATCAGCTGGTTGTCCTGTATGTGCCACATGATGACACTCGAGATGATCTGCTCCATAACCTTCCTTATCACCAAGGTCAGACTGACAGACTGGATCCTCCTTCTAGCTCTTCTGGTAAATGGGTGTCACGTTGAATAACCTCCAGTCCACTGGGACCTCCCTGGGTAGCCAGGACTGCTGATAAATGATGGAGAATGGCTTGGTGAGCACTTCTGCCAGTTCCCTCAGTATGCTTCAGCATTAAAAGAGAATCTGAAACTAAGAAGTGCTGAGAAATGGTGGCAGGAGGTATAGGACTGTAGTAGGAGGGTGAAACACAACATTAGTCATATTTTTCCTTTGTGTAATACTTGCATTGTTTGTGTATGAACAGATGCCCTTGCTCTTCACAACAATGTTTCAAGCATTAGTGCTATCAGTTTTGATGGATCCTATCTAGACTTGTGAATTATGTTATGGGAGAGCATTATTCTGTTTTTCTTGGTTATTCACTTTGTAGTTTGCTTTCTGAAAGATGCATAGAAATTCCCATGTGCAATCTTCTAGCTAAAATCAAAGACAGCCCAAAAATAGTAGAAAGATGCAATAAAGCCGTGCTGAACAATTCCTGTTCTCAGAATTACAGTGCATTTTCATTAAATGGCTCTCCTGAGACAACTCCTCCAGCTGCAAGATTGCTTTGGGTCTCTGACTCTCAAAGTTGCTGAAAGTCTATACTTCTTTATTATTCTCTACATCACATTAGTCTGTACAGCTATTCTGACTCTCATCTTCTAAGAAAGTTTAGCTAAAGAAGGAGCTGCCACTTTAACAAGAATGTCAGCCACACACAGGAAAATGCATAGCTTACATTCCTGAGACATGGAAATATTTTTATTATGAATGTTCCAATATAAAACTGCCATCCTTATAGGAGAAAATAACTTTTCCTGAAGACACAATGAGGCATCATACCTAGTGTATACTGTAAGACAGGAAGTTTAAGCAGTCTCTGAAGCAAAAAGAAACTTTTCTGAAAATACAAAGTTTGGAACATATTATATAGCAGTAACAATAAATAGGTTTATTTTATAAAGACTTCTAGGAAATGTGCAGATTTTAATAAACCTATTTAGGAGCAAGAACATTAAGAAAGTGTAGACAAGAACAAGGTGTGCATTGTGTTTCAGTGTAAAAGGGAAAGTTTTCTTATTAGTGGACAGAAGAACAGAGCTAAAGTGGAGTAACAGTAGTCGTGTGCAGTTGCATAACATTGGTTGTTAGGCAATGCAAAGAATATTAGACTCTTATGTTATCCTGGGATATACAGGAGTGGACATATAGAATCATAGAATGGTTTGAGTTGGAAGGTACCTTTGAAGGTCATCTAGTCCAATGCCTCTACAATAAGCAGGGACATCTTCAACTAGGCCGGGTTGCTCAGAGCCCCATCCAGTCTGACCTTGAATGTTTCTAGGAAAGGGGCTTCTACCACCTCCCTGGGCAACCTGTGCCAGTGTTTCACCACCCTCGTAAAAAACAGTCTTCCTTATATCTGATCTAAATCTACCTTCATTTAGTTTAAATCCATTACCCCTTTTCCTGTTGCTACAGGCTCTGCTAAAAAGTTTGTCTCCATCTTTCTTATAGTCCCCCATCAAGCACTGAAAGCCTTCTCTTCCTCCAGGCTAAAATTCATAAGCCTTCTCTCCCTCCTTGAGATAAAAAGAGATCTGTAGTCCACAAAGAACAATACAAAAGGCTTATTATCTGTTCATCAGTATCTTTAGGCAGGATATTAGAAGATATTTATCAGAGCACTGAATTTCTGTAACAGCTTTCTTCTAGGAATAGTGGAAAAAAACAACTCATCCAACTTTGATGCGTATGATACATGGGTGAACTTGATGATCTGTGAGGTCCCTGCCAGTGTTGTTTTAAAGAGGGCATGGTTTGGCCAGTACACCAATGAGCTGACCTGTGTTCATTAAGAAAATACAGTACACTCAAATCAGTATGACTGGTATCAGAAAGTATTTTTGTTAGAATTTCATTAGGAGCATCCAGGACAAAGTTATAGTATCAGCAGTGACTTTTCTTCTGGACAATCTTAAACAGGCTCAAAGTCTTAAATGACAAAATGTAACATCTTCTGCCAGCCTTTGATATCCTGAGGACTGTCTCTGTTCCTTAAAAATGCCCCAGTAACAATAAGTCTTCATAAAGGAACATAAATAATCCAGAAGGAAGAGGGGTCCTGTATTTATATAAATTATTTGTTGCATGATAGGAGGGGGCAAACAGAAACAGACAGGCTTATGAAATAGCCTGGCAGAAATGCATTGTACTCTGCCCAATCCTATGGGCATACCAGAGACACCGGGAGCTTTTTAAAAGAACAGCCTTGGAAGAGGAGGAAGGGTCTGTCTACCTGAGGACACAGGGAAAAAAAAATAATTTATATGGTATAAAAGTGTGAATTTAAATTGCATTAGTTAAATCGTGTATACAATTATGTGAATCCTCTCCCTCAAAATTAAAGTGACCTAAATCTGATTTAGCATAATCTACTTCCAAGATAAATTAAGATAAACTGAATTAAGATTGTTTTAATTCTGAACCATGGTGTTTACACAGCCATATAATAAGGTAAAAGTAATCTAGTTAGTCTAGATTAATTTTCTGAAGTACACTGATGTAAAAGTCTAAGAACTGAGTGTGTTTTGCAGGATGTGTACAACTAGGATAGCAATTTTCTAGCAAAGACATGTTTTGGTTTTTTTCTTAAAAAAAAAAAAAAAAAAGCCAAAACAGTTACTTCTTTCAATATAGTTATTTGAAAACTGAGGTAGAAAATAGAGGGGAAAGAGGGCATTAGGTAACAGGACAGTCACAAAATGAAAACCAGATAGTTATGAGACAGATTAGAAAAAGGGTTTGACCAGTTAAGAATTGTCAGTCTTTCTTAGGCAGTTAGATTTTTCCTAAATGGTGTATGGAAAGATGTGTGTGAACCTCAAAGAACGTATCCTACAGTGATCAATATGAATAGATGCTTTCCATTCATCTTAGCAGCAGCTACATGCAATCCTGAAGGATAGAACAAATCCCTTAATCTTGTCCTGGTATTAATAGTCTGTGAAGATCACATTATGAAAGCCTTTCTAACTGCTGTCAATGTCAGAAGGAAACTCTAATTATGAATTGTTTTAAAACTTTACAGTAGGACTTTGAATCAGAGTTATGAATTTTATCATGCAAAATAATTCATTCTGATCTCTTCTAAACCTTCCTCTATCACTAAATACTGTATTAAATCAATGAGACTTGGAATCTCAAATTATTGTATAATTTAGGCTTGTGTGATTAGTGTTATGTGTTTATATTATTTCTCCTCAAGACAGTCCATTATTTCTGATTAATTTTAATTAAGCCAGCAAATGGCCTTTTATCTCTGTACTTCCAGTAGCTGCTCTGTGCTAACATTTGTTTGGGTATACATTTAATAATATCTCCTGCTTAACCCTTCAGCAGCAGCTTGAATTGCAGTGCTGGTGATGAAGATGTTTGGAAGTAAAGACAGGAGAAAAGCATTACAATGAAATGGATTAAGTTGGCTGAGAAGTCTGAAAGGCTCATATAACAAATGGTGCTACAAGCGCATCAAGGCTGAATAAATATCAAATTGATTTAATTGGGTTACTTCTTCAAGGTCACATTTGAGAGATTATATTTATGGATTTTGCCACACAACTATTTGGATTACTGAAGCGTAAAGCAATGCCCTGGAGGAAAAGAGAAAGTACTGCTAACTTCCACACAATGGCACCAGTTTTGTTAGACAATATGCGACTTACGTTTTCCAAAAATAAGAGATTTTTGAAATCCCATGTAAAGAGACCAACTCGTGTAATACACTGCAGAAATTATGTGTCAGCCACCATCTGTACCCCATTTAGCTGACTGGAGAGAAGCTACTAAATAAAATGTGACTGCTGGTGACCCAAGACTATGCATTTTCTGGTGGACACATTAGTTACTTCATTTGAACCTGAATAGTGACTTGAAAGTAGGAGCAGTTTAATAATAAGGACATCATCTACTGGGATAACTTTCTTGGTTTTGGTTGATATTTTATATTTCCTGCAGTTGAGATTCTAATCCAAGGAGAGAAAATGCAGCTAATTTATACAGGCTTGGTTTATTGGATACTCAAAAGTATAATGCTCAGCAGTATTTAAGTATGTCTTCAAAACTTTTCCAACTGATAAGTAAGTTTTTAAATTACCAAAATTATTTCAATACTCAAAATTAAGTAATTTAATATAAAATAATAGTCTAAAAGCATTATGTAGCTTTGAGTTATAGTTGATTACAATACTTAAAACGTGCATAAATTAAGTATACTTGAAATTTTATACATGCTTTTGGTTTGGTTTTCATGTTTTTTTTTTCTTTTCTCTTTTTGCAGAATGCATTGTTCACAAATGGACAAAGATGTTATGAAGCCCTGCAATTCACTGAGAGATAAAAATTTTAAATCCCTTAGCCATTAACTTCAGTTTAAGTACTTTCTCAGACTGCAGAGGGTAAGCAAACAATATCTGCCTCATGCTCATTTTAATAGCAGGGACCATTCAAGATAACAGTTTAGAAATGCACAGAAGTACAGTATTCAGCATCCTTGATCAAATGTCTGTTTAGTATCCCCTTGGTTGCTTGAACCTTGGATAATGTGTTATTTGGAGTTTAGTAAACTTCATCCCTAGGATCATAACAGAGTATTTTTTATAATGTAGTATGGATAATCATAAGGCATTTTAATCGATAACTTATTTTTCACTTAATAGGTTTAAGGCACTCAGTGGTGTTTTGCTGGCTTTATTCCAAATTCATGGCTGGCATTGTGAAAGTACTCAATGCCTACTGTAAGGAAACTTGTACTTGCTGGTTATATTTGATAGGTGGTGATTTTATGGTTGGTTTGTATTTCGTACTGGGAAATAGAAAGAACAGATACTTACATAAAACATCTCATTAGAATGAAAAGAGAGATTGACATACGCAACTAAATATTGTGGGCATTTTTCTGTGAATTACAATTATATACTGTTTTCTTTGTGACTGTCTTCACCCATGCAAATGCATCTACAGGTGTCTCAAAATGAGTGAAGAAATACAGTATTTAACCACATTGTGTAGTGAGGATTACGCAGCCGATGCTAAGATAAGGGGCAGGAATTAAGCAACGTTCCAGAAAATAGACTGCATTTTTTACTTGCTCTTTGAAAAAAATTATTCCTTTGCTGATTACTAAATAATCTTCTTATTGTACCCATGAAGTTAGCTGGTGTTTCCTTATCTTAAAAGGTCAAACATTTCTTTTCACTTTTGATAAGCAAAACACTGTCTGAAATATGAACCATAGGGCAAATTTGTAGTTGAGGTAAATCAGTCTGACTCAGCTGATGTCCATGGAGTTAAATCAATTGACACACTGCACAGGTATGTTGCTAGTGATTCATCTAGTGTTATGTTTGCATCAGTGGTTAATAATAGATAGATAAGAATGGCAGTAAGAAGTTTGTGTTGGTAATTCAGAATATACTCTCACAATATATTAGCAATATTTTGAGATTTAATAAGTTTCTAATCTTACTAAGATGTTGATCTATGCCCCATTTAGGCAGCTATAAGACTCCTTGTTTATTGTTTTAAGAAGAAAATCCTTCATAATATAAGCTTGTGTATTTTCTTATTGTATAAATAAACAAAGATTTTCAAGAGTCCCATGTTCTTAGACCTGATTTCATAACGTGGAAGCACAATTCTGAGACATATTCTGTGATTTTATACAATGTATATGTAGCGTGAACAAACCTTAAAAATTCACACAAATTTTCCAGAATTTCAGACCGTTAGTCTGACCTTTATGGTATAAAGTTCATTCAATAATATGTTAATATATTTCCTGCATGTTCTAATTTTCACTCATAGTAAGGGTATTTCTTCTTCACAATTTCTATTTCTGGATGAAGGCAGAAAGTATAGAGTTAGTTAGTGGTCTACATACACACTTTTCTATATATCTACAATGCATATTTTAATATTATAATATACTTGGTTCAGCTTTTCTCCTTAGTACTGAACCTTAGAAAAGAGATTTCACTGCAAATATTTGTTCGTCTTTAACACATGGGAATTGTTAGAAAGTGGTGGCTAGATGTCAGTGCTGTCACTAGAATGGGCAAGAACCCAGTGATACCAGAATGCTCCAGTCATCTGTCATCTGCCAGTTGAGGAGAGCATTCCTCTCCTCCCTGGTCTTTCTGCAACCCAGCACTAAAAGCATCTGTTAATATGGGTTCTCTGGATTACTGGAATAAAATAATAATAATAATGGACATTTGCCTTGAACAGAGTACAGTTATTAATCCTGAAAATTTTTGCCTAAAACAAATCACTGTGCCTAAGTTCTTTAGTGTATATCCACCTGTAGGCTCTAAACCCAATTGCAAACATGTAAAACAGAGGCAAGTGTGACAAAACATTGGATAGAAGGGGAAACAGATGATAAACTAATGAAAGTGATTCCATCTGGTATATAAATTCAATTGGTAATATATTATCTAAAGTCTGCTTTATTTATAAAGAAGGGATTGGTTTTGGTGTCGATAAATAATTTAGCTAGAAAACCACGGTTTGGTTCACATTTCATACACTACCTTTGTTTGGTTTCATGTCAGAAACCACACAACCTCTCCTTGCAGTTTTGACTGTTGAAAGTTGACTGTGTAGAAGATACTAGAGAGACATCGCCTATCTATCTGTTATGGTAGAGCTTAAAAGTAAAAACAGGTGCTACTGCAACTGAGTCCATTGACTGTCAACAGCTCAACTACATTCCCCAGTAAATTTTTTCAGTTTTGCTGCATCTGCTTTCACCAAATATGAAAAGGTTCTTTGACTTCACCCCAGAGTGAAATCTTCTCCATAATGTTCGATTTGTATTTTTTTGAAAATTCTGTCACAAAACTTCTTGCAGATGTTCTGTGGAACTGCCATACTATTTCCATTGGTTCCTTACCCATTTATCTCAAATATACCCCTGACAATGTTAGTACAGAAATGTGTGGTTTAGAGGGAATTATTGTACTTCTTAGTGACTTTTAATTGCCCCATACGCTTACTGTTACCAGAGAGAAAAAAGTTTGCCTGGGAACGAGTTCTTGGTAGGCAAAGTCAGATCATCATCTCTGTGAGTCTAGAAGGCAAACTTTATTTTTTGCTTGAATTAATGAACTACTGCCACTGTGCTCGCACTCTGGAAAAGAAAGAAAATAACTCTTCACAAGCCCACAAGGGTTTCTGAACTGCATTTGTTATAGTGCTAAAACAAACAGTGCTTCTGCCAGTTTGCATTGAAAATGTTTCCTTATTTAACTAGGTGCCAGTTATAATCAATAATTAGCATTGGTTGCCTGCCAAAGTCTTTACATACATTAAGCCTTTTATAAAAGGATTTAATATGTAAAATAGATTTTGCTGCTTCTTATTTGAAGCAGATAGGCCATAGAGTTTCAGTGGTCAAAAACATGTATTTCCTCAACAGTTTTTTCATTTCATTAGTGCATATTATTATGTGATACATTTATCTTGGGAATACTGTAAAACAAGGTATTACTTGTATAAACATTCTGTAAAATACACTGGATTGTGACTATGGAATTTATACTTCTTTTATCTCTGCTGAGCTTCGTTAGCACTAACGAGAGCTTTGAATATGTTATGGGTCACAAAATACATTCATAAATAAATAACCTGTATTAAAATGTGGTTCTATGGTTTTCCATTCACAGAGCAGCAGGATCCAGCCAAGATAACCATGGCCATCATGTGGATGTTAATTTCTCAGTTTGATTGTGTATGCCAAAAAAATTATACTGTGTTCAGTAAAGAAAACATAATCCCTTTCCATAATAGTAAAACAGAAAGGCTTCACTGAGAAACCCAAGTGTCAACTGGGCACTGATCCTGCTGATGACTTCAAGCATTTGAAATACCAGCTTCCAAGCTGTTGGTTGAGATCAGACCTAAAGTTTTTTGGGTATATATATTGATCCTTCAGAAACCATACCACAAAGATTCAAAAAGAATATGTAAGTTGTAATTATTCCTCTGTTAAAACTCATTCATTCTTGCCACAGCAGTGAAATGAGATATAAATAGAATTAATTTCTCTTTTCCACTCAAAACTTTGTTTCTTTCTTTGTGTATTCTTTCAACTTGTCATTCTTCTTTGGTTTTAACAACATGAGAAAGTGCATATTGTAGTAGTCTATACAGGGTCTAAACTAGAGAAAACATTCAGCATTATGTGACCACACCAACATTGTACTACTTCATAGCAGAGTTTATGGCTGATTTGTGGTTTTCTGTTCTTTCTGAACCTTGAAGGGGAAAAAAGAAAAAAGCAAAAAGAAGTGAGAGCACGGAAGTGATTTTGTGTCTTTTATTACCAAAAAGTCTCAGGCAGAAACCTACCTCACCAAAATTACTTCATATTTGCACCAAGTCTTTTGATCTGAGGTTCTACACTTCAATGTTTGTGTGATCACACACTCTCAAGTTGCATTCAAACTTCATCAAACTTCAGATAAAGAAAAAATTCTTGTCTTCCCTTTACAAGTTAGCATCTTGTTTTTTTTAAACCTATCACATATAGATGCTTCATAGAATCATAAAATATCTTACGTTGGAAGGAACCCATAAGGATCATAGTATCCAACTCCCAATGCTTCTTTTTTCCACCTTCTAAAGCTACTTTGATAGTGTGTTAGAAAACAGTCAAAGGCTGTTGACTTTTCAAACACTTTTAAATTCGCTGTTATAAAGAGACCCTTTTCCGTCATAGTTTGCAAATATCTAGCTATTGCTACTCATTAATGTTACAGAACACTGCCTTCTGAATGGTTAATGACCAGAAGGTTTGGCTTTGAAATTATTGCAGAGTGACATGAACATTGGAAGCTCTGTTCACTTTACATGAGCACAGGTATTCCCTGGCTTTTCAGAGGTGCTGGGATACTTGAGTTGTCCCTGTGGGCTGGTATATATGACTAAAGACCTGTGGAGAGCCCACACACTTCTCAAGTGGAAGCCAAGGCTGAGTAGATAATGATATAGACTCCACAAAGACTCTAACTTCTCTATGTTCTTTTCACAAATAGTACCAGGGCTGGCTTTCTCTCAGGCAACAGAGGCAGTTGCCAGAAGCCTCAGTGGCCATAGTTCCTGCCTTTGTGCCTTTGCCAGTCTCAGAGGCTGAAATAAAACCCTGAATGCCAAACCCCATTTGTAGTCCACTGAAGGCTCTTTTATCATGCAAAGTAACAGCCAGAACACAGTGCTGTGATTGAGTTACCACAAAACCCCTTTAGCACAAAGTATAATACTGCTGGTGGTACTGTATAGTCCTGAATCCAATGTCCAGGCCTTTCCAGAATAGTAAATAATCCCACATGTAAAACCAAGTTAGGTCATCATGATTGTTATCACCCTACAGTGAATACCAGAGGAATTAGTAATGACCTGCCACTTGCTGCAAAGTGTTAGAGAGAGATGTCTTTTATACTTTATATGCAATAAAAGATGTGGCTGGAATGTAAGACAACATTGGTTTGATTCCCTGCACCTGGAGGCTTGGGGCTGTTTGTATCTTTCTCCTTTTCATGTCAAATGTATGTGTCCTCATCCAGTTTCTTATTTTTTACAATGTGTGTTTGTTCACTTTTTGTTTAGTTGTTGCATAGGTGAAGGCATTTAAAGTAATATTTCATTTCCTTTGTGCTTTATTTACACACATGACACACACTCACACCATAGCTGTAACTGTCTGGAGAATAACGATTCAGTGCGTGAAAACTTTCAACACTCAACATACGACATTTGTTTTTATTCTGCATGGGACCTAGAACAAAACAATCCTGAAACTTTAAAAAAAAAAAAAAGGAAAAAAAATGGGAAAAAAAAAGTGTCAAAACAGATGTTTGAAGAGGGGTGTTTTAGCTTTTCTCTTTCTGTCTGCCTCTGTGTCAGCAAAAGTAATAAGAGAAATATGTACCTGAAAGATTGCCTACATAACACTCTAAGTGAAATGCTCCCAGTGAAATATCCTGGTTTTGAGAATGAATAGTTCAATCAAAATATATTATCTCAGTGTTCCTATTAGGTATGTCTATAAACACTTCATAACACACCCTTATACCTTTCCCCCACAACAGACATTACACATGTATCTATTTCAGTATAAACACATTAAACAATTCACAGAAACATAAATATATTTGTGAGCACAATACAGTCATTTACACTTTGTTATGTGTACAAATTTAACACACATTTAACACACGTAAAGGAATTAATCAGCTCACTTCCTTTTTCCTGGCAGTCAAGTTCTTTGCACCTTTTCTGCCTGATAATAGGAATCACCTAAAGGATGTCAGAGATTCAAAAGCAATATGGAGGTCAGTCAAATACTGCTGTAAAGAGCAGCAAGATATGCCCCAATGTTTCTTCAGTACTTAGTCTGATCAACATCATAAATGGGAATCATATAAAGGATATATGCTAAGGTATGTTATTTGACTTAGAAGGAGGCCATGTCCTCGTTACTAACCTATATCCAGATCAGAAACAATATTCATACAAGTTCTCTGCAAAGACTTCACTTTCTTATTTGTCCATCTAAGCAGAGTGTTTGTCTTCCATGGTGGAAACAAGAGGGGTAGGTCAACTTTGTAACTCTTCTACAATGTTTTTGAGGACTCTCTTCTTCCCAGGAGCTCCCTATTAAAGGGCTTCCCTGCTATAGGAACAGTAGGAAAGAGAATAAGAATTGTATCTTGTTTTGGTAGCTTGGGGGAATTATCAACGTTCCCTCTCATGCACAGTTAAGCTATAGAAACAGCAGTCTGAGTGATTTTAAAAAAAATAAAAATAGTTACACTGTCTGCTGTGTACTAGAGTTCCTGGTTTGAGTAGAAATAAAATACTGTTTTCTTAAAGGAAATTCCACGTGAAAATTGTTGCAGTTTGAAATTAAAGTCTGGTCTAAACATAGTTTTTTAAGTGGTAAAATGTAGTTGGCTAAGACTTTTTTTTTTTTTTTTCCCCTTTAAACTGAGATATGTGCAATTATGTGCTTAGTTATATCAGTTCTAGTTCCTGGAGAAGAATGAATAAACTGTAGTAGTGAAAGCAATTTCATACCATTATGCCAGCAATCATAGCCACACTTAAGGGATTGCACTACATAAGTCTTTTGATATAGTCATAACAGTACAACTCTTGTGTATAAACACAGCCTTTTAGAATATGGCAAGTATCCTGCTGATCTGTACTTGTTGCTGGGATTACTGGCCCGCTCTGACAGAGCCTCCACAATATTGTTTATATTTCTGCTTGCATTTTATTACTTCCCATTCCCATCACAGCTAAGTAGAGAAGTTGTGAAGAGAAAGCATTAAGAATAATGAAATTAATTAATTAGTAAGTGTATTGTAATCTCATAAAATATTGATTTACCTTTTGGTGAAGCTTTTTGAGTAGTGAATAGTGGAAGACTATTCACTAGTATAGAGAGGGAAGTAGATTTTAGACTTACCTGAACCAGTTTGCACATTACTCCTGTGTACCTTACAAGCAGAGGAAATTCTTTAATTCCCATATTACTTCCCATATGTGCCCCTCTCTTTAATGTATCTGCTTCTAGGTAGTCTACAAGTTATTTGCTTTTGTGGGGAAGAAAAACATGTGTTCTCCTTTTCCTGCTAAATTGAGCATAAATTCAAATCTAGTTTCCACAAATGTTGTAAGCAAAAAAAAAATTACTTTTTTAAATCACACTTTACTGAGCATATTTGGCTGTGCTAAATGTCTAAACAGGCTGTTGCTTATAATGGACAAACAGTCTTGTCTGCATAAAATTTAATTATGACAGAAACACCACTACACCACTTGATTTTTCCATCTGTCTTTTGACTTCTCCCCCTTAAGCAATGGTAAAAGCATCAAATTCATCACTGTTTATAACAGTTGGGTCTTTCTGCCAATCAATTCAAGAAAAAAAAATAAATAGATTGACATTATAAAAAATAGCAGGCCCTTGATAATGTTAACCAGTACAGGAACCTAAACCCTTGTGATCTGTTTTAACAATTAATTATACTGTACCCAGGCTGCATATACTCAAAACACAAGCTGGTAAACTGACAAGTTGCCTGGGACAATTTTTTTTTTTTTTTCCAACATTAAAGTGCAGAATTTTTGTTAAGCAGAATTACTGGGTTTTTTTGGAAAGAGGAACTTTGGTTTATCCATAAAGTTTTTGAATTATAATGTCGACTCCAAGCCTCCCATTTAAAGCCAACAAGCACACAATTCCACTTGACAATGCAAGAAGTAAGGAAAACAGATGCATAATGGAAAAGTGAGGTGGTATTATACCTTAAACATCTCCAGATTGGATGCTTCATTTCTGGTGAAGGCTAGTTACATAAGTAAAATATGGTAGCAGTTTTGTAATCTCTTTCTATTACACAGATGAAAATGTTTGCTAAGTCTTTTTTGGTAATCTCATTAAAAAAATGAAAAATTATGTAGTCTGTTGAGAATGAACTTTCCCGTTTGAACTCTGGAAGAGGTCTTTGCAGGTTCTTATTGCAAGGTACACTTTTAGGTCTTTGTGAATAAAGCCAGCTGAATTACTCTGTTAGAAAAAATACAGTTTACTGTTGGCTAACTTTTAAGATCATTGAATTAGCTTCAGCATTTCAAAAGACTAGAATTTTTTAGGTGGAGAGATGGAAGATCATAGCAGTCAGACAAAGGATGTAACCAGTGCATTAAAAATTAACCATTTTATCCTGAACTGACTACCTGCCATTTTGGAAAGTTCAAAAAGGAAGTGTTGTTCCATCTAGAGACAACAATAAAGGCAAAAATAAGCTTTCTTCTTTGGACATGAAAACAGACAAATACGGTTTCCTCTCATCTACCCAAAAATAAGAAAGCTGATTTCTTCCACTTCTTATGCAGTAGAAAATTCCCATGAGAAATTAAACTCATAGTTTGGGTGGAATCCTAGAAGTTTCATCACTGACTTATTAGAAACAGGATTTCACATCTAGTAAGAAAAACTAATTTTCCTGTAGTGGCACTAATTAAAAATAGTAATGATTTTTGCAAATTTTGTGGTTATTAAAGACATAACGTTGAGAAAATATTAGAGTATTTTTATCTCTTCTTCAATGTTTGATGATGTCCGTAGGTTTTGGATTTTGTAAAATTAGAAGGTTAGGAGCTTTTTGTTTTGTCATAAACACAACATTTTAAAAAAATTCCTGATAGGGTGGGAGTATTCTGTTTTGCACTTTGTGCAACATAAAATGGTCTTCTGATATCTTTCTGTTTAGTAGTTTCTTTATGGAGTTGGATAATTTTGACCAAATTTGCATAAAATTTCAAAGGCAAAACAAAAACAGCTATTCAAAAAGCAGTAGTTTATAAATTGACAAAATAAGTAATCAATAGCAGTTCACATGTTATGATGGAAATAAAATTCCTGAAAGTAAACAGTTCTTTTGGCATAAAATACATTTCTCAAGGCCCAAGAAAAAGGACATTTTAAAATTTATTACATGAAAACAACTAGTAACAGTGTTGGCCAGTAGCAGATGGAAAAGAGAAACTTTCTTAGTAAAAATGAAAATGTTAGTTTTTAATAAATCTCTGTAACCTTAATTTTGAAAGTATGAAAATGATAGGCTTATATGTGATGAACTACTTTTTTTTTAGCTGACCAAAGGTCTAGTCCATTGATGATAACTACCAAGGACATTCTAGAAATCGAAATAAATACTTGTTATCATGATTTTCCAAATGGGCAGTCAAGATGACCTAAGCAACTATAGGCTGATTAAACAGATGTCAAGCTCACACAGGTTTCTACCAATAATCAATTAGAAATGAGAAAAATAATTAATGTTAGTCAATGTACATGTATTGGGTTTGCATGGCAAGGTTTT
>NW_010317284.1:332-749 GCF_000700745.2 Antrostomus carolinensis | reverse complement strand
CCTCTGGAAAGACTGAAAGATACAATGGACTACAACCAAGACAATGTTGAGGGCATTGGACAACGGGGGATGGAACCACTGGGATATAAGTTTAATGGAAGCCACTTGGCTGGTTAAAACCAGAGGATCTGCTAACCATCCTGGGCCTGCCCAAACAAAACCCCCACATACTGTGGGAGGAGATAAAGTCCCTGTAGTGCACACAGGGAAGTGGTTGGGGAAGGCGGTATGGATTGCTCCTCTCATGGGAAAAGGCAAACCCATTCATGGGATTGTCTTTGCTCAAGAACCTGGGTGTACTTGCTGGGTAATGCATAAGGATGGGCAGACCCAGTGTGTGCCTCAAGGAGATCTAACCTTGGGGGAAAACTAATCTGTGATGTGAGCTGTATGTTGCTGTAGGAAGGATGTAGCAGG
>NW_010317284.1:0-299 GCF_000700745.2 Antrostomus carolinensis | reverse complement strand
AACCAGACGATTGCAATGATGACCCAAACCAAGCTGGTGTTGGCACCCAACAATCAAACATGCTACTTCTCCTGTCTTGAACATCTATCTTGAGAGAAGACGCCCAAGTCAAAGCCTTTTTGTGAAGATCTGGAGGAATGGAGGAAACCCATAGAGTATCCATCTGATAAAGGACAGGGGGGCAGAGCTAATAAGAATGTATAAACCTGTATGTTGAGTATAAATTGTGTGGGACCTGAGCATGATGCAAGTGGTATGGAATAAGGGATGGAGATTGTATTGGGTCTGGCTGGGATGGA
>NW_010317283.1:22460-22886 GCF_000700745.2 Antrostomus carolinensis | reverse complement strand
GAGGAGCGGCGTTGCGGGCGCTGGGAAAAGCCAAGTTTGGATTCGTCGGGTTTTGCACTCGGGGAAAGTTTCCTTCGGCGGGAAGGCGGCTTCCTAACCGTCCTTCGAAATCCTCCCCTTCCTCTTTGCAAGGGCCCAAAGAGACCCAGCGGCGGCTCCTGCAGAAACGTTGGGCAGTCAGCGAGAAGCTCCACATGAGCCGGCAACGTGTGCTCACAGCCACAGCCCAGACGGCCAACCACGTCCTGGGCTTCGTTGAGAGAAATGTGCCCAGCAGGTCGAGGGAGGTGATTATCCCCCTCCACTCCGCTCTCATAAGGCTCCACCTGGAGTACTGTGTCCAGTTCTGGAGCCCCCAACACAAGAAAGACATGGACCTGTTAGAATGAGTCCAGAGGAGGCCAGAAGGATGATCCGAGGGCTGGA
>NW_010317283.1:0-22143 GCF_000700745.2 Antrostomus carolinensis | reverse complement strand
GGAAGGTGTCCCTGCTCATGGCAGGGGGGTTGGAACTAGATGATCTTTAAGGTCCCTTCCAACCCTAACCATTCTATGGTTCTATAAAATACACCAAATGCAGTCCCGCTACCTATAGTGTATGAATCCTTCTGGTACGCTGGCAGTGGGCCAGATGCTGGGATAATTTCTCCCTTATTCCTGCTAAGGAATGGATGACAGGGCATTTGTACTGTGCTTGTGAAAGGAGAAAGTTTCTCTTCAGGCCAGGCAGGGAGCTGGCATCTGCAGGTCGCCTTTCCTTGTGTTGTTTTGCCAACGCCATCAATCTGCACCACCCTTTGTATGAGCAAAAGGCAATCTGAGAACAGTAGAGTAGCTACCTTAAATCAAAATAAACCCACAGTGACAGATGAAGCTCGCAGCACAAACCCCACTTGTTCCAGGCACAGGGTAACAATCGTCTCTTTAGATGGTCCTGCCCAAAAGGCTCTGGGCAAAGAAGGGCACGTGGATTTATGGAGGGGGGGTCCTCACTTCTGAATAACCCCCCTGTTCTGGCAGTGAATGTGTGGAGGTGTCCAGCACAGAGGGCCAAGACAAGTGGTGATACGGAAAATCTGTTCCACCCTCCCTGAATGTGGAGGCAACACCTTGCTGGTAAGTGCCATGGGCACCCGTGGGCAGGTCAGGGAGAAGGAGTGGTCATCCTGGGATGGTACCTATGGAAAGGGGTGAGGAGAGGGGGCAGTAAGAGGGGAGAAGAGGGAAAAATGAAGGGGTGCATAGTGCTCTTTGGAGAAAGGGGGAAATGAGGCGACAGGACTGATCTACAAGCGAAACGAGCAATCAGGTGTGCCACTGCAGCCAGAAGCAGAGAGAGATTTCTTTTTCCCTTTTTTTTTTTCTTTTTTTAAATTACAGAACAATCAGTATTTCATTCCATTTCAAAATGGAAAGCCGTTCCTTATTCATTAAAAATGTACGTTCCATAAAATATGGATCAGAAGCAGGCCCCTCTGGTGAACAGTGAGTTACAGTCCTCCCAATTTGAACTAAATTATTTGTGTTGGTTTTACGATCTGGAATGCAAAGTCCTGTGCTCCAGTGCTTCTTTCCAATGATTTTAAGCAGTTTTATTATAATACTTGCAGCTTTTTAATGTCTGAACAAAGTAATACATTCAAGGGTTATGAGAGGAAAAAGGGAAAGGAGACCAGAAAAGCACCACTTATAATGGAAAATAATAATAAAAAAGTCATAAAGCACTCCTGTGTAGAGGAAGGGGGAGAAGGAAGCGGGATTTAGTAATGGAACCTCAAAGTATAATCTCTTCAAATTTTAAAGTGCTTCGTACTGAATCATTCAACTTGAATCTGAACCTACAGTTATAATTGCAGGTCAGCTCTGGAACATGAAGGGCCTTGTTGCCTTGCACAAATACTGACAATTTTGCCTAAGGATCCTCCTTTCAAACCCAGTCTCAGTTCAGCACAGTCTTATGTTGAAACTCAACTGATCTTACATGACACACATCATTAGTTATAACCACAAAAGAACATCAGAAGAACATGAAGAAATGGTATGTTTTGTTACTACACAACAGAATCAAGCCCAATCTTGCCTTGATCTCAGATTTGAACTTACAATGCTTTTCCCATAAGTTTGTTTAAAACTAAAACTTATAAAACTCTTGGGCTGCCATGAATCCAAAGCAACTATAACCTCAGAATCTTAAATTAGAACCAGAATGCAAAATGTAGGTTAATTTTTCTTTGTAAATAATTTTGTTCAATAGGAGTGTGCAAAATCTCTGTTTCTTCATTGTAGGGGTTCTGGGAAAGAAATCTCACTTTTACTCTCTACCCAAAATGCTTTTCTTTTTCCTGCAAAAATCTAAAACATGTTGAAAAGAACTCCTTCTCTTCTGATTAATGAAGGCATAAGCTTGAAATCTATCTGAAGATTAAGGGCACTGTCTTCTCTGTGGAGTCACACTAAATTTAATGGTATTTATAATTTATAGGAATGCTGAGTAGGAGGAGACTCCTGCAATATATAAGCTTTCATCCATTAATTTAATGAATATAATTATTCCCTAAATCTTATATTTAATTCTTGCCATGTTGAAAGAGTAGTCTGTACAGATTTTTCAGAGTATTACCACTAAACCTCCTTAAATTTCTCTCAACTTTATTTGAGATGTACTGAAAATTACCTCTTTCTTCTGGGTATCGCGTCACTACACACTTTGTAGGTCACTTCCAAACATATTCATAAATATTGTAGTGCAAAATATACATTATATAGAATTATTCACGAACTAGATGTAAATGCATTTACTCCTAAGGCCTGAGCTCCTGCTGAGCACCCCTTCTCTAGCTGAAAATTGATGAAATGTCTTTGAACTGTAGAGCTGGCCACCAGTGTCTGATGCAGCTCCCACTGAAGTCAGTGTGGGGATCTCTGTTCATTTCAGGGAGAGCTGGTTTTGGTCTTCAAAGCAAATACTGCATCTCCTACTGAAGGAGAGCACCCGCTGGGCACCTGTCAGAACTATTCCTGAGCAACCATGCCGGGCTCAGACCCATTGCCATTCCACCACCTTGATTTGACTTTGATGTATGTTTTTTCCTATTGTGACATGAGGATGTAGTACATCCTGAATAGACAGATCCTCAGCTGGTGGAAATCAGCATAATAATGTTGTTTCTGTTAATAAACCAGTCTCCAAAATTCAGGGCCAAAAGCTGCCTAATTCAAAACCTCTGGCAGATCCCTGAAGATATTAAGGACAACAAAACTTCTATGAGACTCTTCCCTTTGGATGTTGCAGATACGCTGAGAACAAACTTGTTTCATAATTTTCTGGTAAATTTTAAGTCAAATCATTACTACCTGCTTTCCAACACACATTTAAAACTTTATCTTCTAATATTTGAGCCACTGACTCCATGATCATTAGAGTTTTGTAAACATAATACTCTTAGTATAAACCAGTTTTTATAAACAATATGCTTTCCATAGACAAGACCGCTAGTCCATCAACAAGTCTAATTATGGTTTAAACTTTGCTCCATTCACAGGAATCTGTAAGTTCCCTTTTTCAGAATAACACCTTTTACATAGTATTACTAATTTTTACTGCACAGGCTTCTCTTGCCGTCTCTTTGAAATGCCTCTCATTTACACATTTAATCTCCTTTTCAAGGTTTTAACACTTGGCTGTGTATACATTCACAGCTATGACAAATTTCACCTCTAAGTCTTGGAGCTTTTTTTTCCCACCAACATTTCACAGAAATCTATACGGTTGTCCTTAATTTGAAGGAGTGCAGAAGCAGCAGCTTATGAAATCCAGATATTTCCCTGCATTTCTGCACCCACCAAGGTGATTATGGTTGGGACCTATTCCAAGAGGAGGCAAAGAAATAGAAATTTCAGTAGTAGCTCCCTGCAAGTGCACTGAAATTTACTGGGGCTGAACTGGTTTGGTACTTCTTTATGATGGTGAGGAAGCGAATTTTCTACTATTTTTCCTACTTTTCCCATGGCGGAAAAAGCCGCTGCACATCAGCAACGTGTTCAATGATCAGCCACTGAATATGGAATTTGGAAAGGGCAGAGCTTGTGCATCCCTTCCCTATGGTGACTGGGGAGGTATGTAATTAGTACATCACTGTGACAGAAAATACTCCTTACTCCTTATATATATTTATGAGAGGTGGCAAGCCTGGTATGTGGGGCCACAGGCTTTTTGCTACCTCTGCCTTATGCTGCCAGGCCCTTCTCCCATCCTGCTGGGCTTGTTATCAGCTCACTGTGGGAGTGTGGTGGTTTGGCACCAGGTGTCCCTGGGTCCGTTGCATGGTTTAAGCGTGTGATAACAGCAAAGGACTTGAACATTGGAGCACAGGTTGTAAATGGAGGCTGCACAGCTGTAAACAACTCTGTAATGGATAATTACGGGCTGTTGGAGAAGAGCAGCCTTGAGAGCAGAGAAGAAACTGCTGTATGTCAAATTATGTAAGTATAGAACAAAGAAGAGAAGCAATGGCAAAGCATGGAAACAGCCCAGTTGATCTGCTGAGTGCCATCCCTGCCATAGCCTGGGAGAATAACACCCTCTGGTGTCAGCGGTTTGCCTGGAGTGGAAGCCAAAGGATCTGAACCATCCAAAAATGCAAACATCTTGCAAAAGTTCCACGTCCTGAATCTGGGGAGAGTGGTGGGATCACTGCCTGCACCTCCCATGTGTCACTGAATTCATCACTAACCACATGCTATAGGGCAAATCAGTGGAGATATTTGTGGATCTGCCCAACTTACATATAAAGGATTAACATGAAATAATGACATATCCAGAGGTAGGCTTAGGATTTTGCTACTAAACACTGCTGCTCAAGCGTTTATATGAGACTAACTGGTAGGTGGATGACAATTTATTCAAACGGAATTTCCTATTTATAATACCTATATAATTGTCCTGTCAAGATTTTAATTGTAGAAAATTTAAACTGAAGTATGAGCAAACAGGAAAAAAAGTGACGTTTATGATGGAAAAGTGATTGGATTAAAAATAGAAGAAAGAACAGTTGTGATCCAAAGATTTAAATAGATTTTTTGACAGACAACTGAATCTAGCATATGCAACTACTCTATGTATGTTGACTATACTTAAAACCGCTCCAAGTTATAAAAAGTTGCTAGAATGGATGTGGATATTCTATGGAGAAATTAACTGTAAGGCTGGGCACCCAAGGCATGCAAAGCAGATCCAGGCTAAATTATCTGAAGTCCAGGGGGTGCAGGGTCAGGTCCAGGCACATTTCTCCCATAGGCTTGGCTCAGTACTTCACACCATTCATTGTTTGCTGCTTGGAGAAGGAAATCAGGCTGGGATGTTTTGGGGAGAGGGATCTACTTAACACCAGAACAGAGTAGCTGTGCCTTTCAGTTCAGAGCCTGCCTATATCTTCTAAAGGAGAGCTAGACTCACTCAGCTATATAGACATTTACACCTGCAGTTTGTTGGGGCTACTCAGTTTTTGTCTGATTATCTAGAAAGATAAGAACCAGACCCATTTCCTGGACTTTCCTCGTCTGCCTCCTGGTTTTGGTGAATAATTTTACCAAACTTTTGGCTTGTCCTGATGCCAACACATACACAGCACTGACATCCAGTAATTGAATCATACCTGTCTTGGCAAAGTAAAGCATCAGGACTGTTGATATTCAAGGAAGATAATAATAAATTGCCTCTAGTCTGATATCTGGAACAGGCAACTGCAATAGCAGATACCCTGACGTTGTGACCACCTTAAGAAGCGAAGATGCTTGGAAAAACAAAGCCTCACTGGCACAAATGCACAGCAGTATCTTTAGCAAGTATGTGCTGAAGTCAGTGGGAGCAGCGGGGGAACAGCACCTCTAGAAAAAAAAAAAGAAAGAGAAATTGCTCCATATGTTTTGAATTGGAGGCCAGTACATAAAAGAGTGGAATGTGAATCTTCATAATGCTTAAAGAATACAGAAAGCATGGTGCTTACTAATTATCTTTTAAATTGGCTAATATGTCACCTGATGAGTATGTGCTTCTGCTGGGCCATCTGGGAGTTTAGTAGCTGCATGAGGCATTAGGTTACGTTACAAAACATGTAGGAATTAATTATCTGGGGCAATTCTCTTTCAGCCATCAAGCTATTCCCCCTACTTGGAGTCAATGAGTTTACTTTCCCATGAAACCTACTCTATATTCACTCCCTAAAATAAGTACTAATTAGCTAAAGATAACAGTCAAATAAACCACTTTAATTGGAAAACAGAAATTGGCAGTTAAGCATAAAAGTGTGTATGTAAATATGCTGATTATCTTCAGAGTTTGAGAAATCATCTGTTTTCTCTGCAGAATGCAGGTATTTCTTCCCAAACGATGAGAACACTGCTATCATCTCAGTGCCTTAATTATATAGATTAAAAAGAAGTCCAAAATAATTAAATTGATGACTTTTGCCTGTCTACAAGATTCTGGTCAGTCTTTTGCCTTTGAAATACACTCCTTTTAGTACCTCTAGGTAAAAAATGAAAAACATTCTGCCTTCCATTTCTTCTCCATGTTGTGAATGAAAAGTAAAAAAAAAAATAATCAAAAATTATTAAATTTTAAAAAGTGTGAGAAACATTTACATGACTTTACTGGAAGTCACCATTCTTGGTTTCTTGCTTTGAACTTTATATTGTGCTGTATTTGTTTCATATCCTGATGCATGAGTTCAAACAGAGTTTTGTGATCACATTAATCTGTGTGCTGCAGAATTATTCAAACAAACAATGTCAATAATTTTGTGTAAAAATCTTCATGACCATATATATATTCTCGTGCAATGTCCCAGTTCTGGGGTCACCCTCTAGTGGAAAAACTTTCTACCAGAACATTTTCAACCACGTCTATTCTCCAATCTTAAAAGGTCATTCACCATGAAGGAACAAGCTCATAGAGTAATTATCCTCTCTAGACGCCTTGGTTTTATGAGCATGAGCGTAGTTATTATTGAGACGCTTTTCTCCATTCTTTGACAGAATTAACATACATAGATATGACAGTAGTTAAAATGTGCTTGGACTGAGTTTAATCTGATGCAGGACCTGACTTTTGAGGTTCTTGAGCATGCGTTAAATTTTAAATAGTACAGAATTGTCATAGCTGAGCAGGTTTGCAGGACTGATACCATTCACAAAGCAAGTGGGGCTGCATTTTTGTGAAACCAGCATGGGATCAGCACAGAGCCTCTAGGTTTCCTGATGGGGAAAAAAGGTTATCTCAATCTATATTGTTCAAAATATGAATTTTATTTAAATGTTTATTTTGAAAGGGGAAATCCAAAGCACATACTGAGACAAATGATGTAAATTCATCACAAAGTAAGTGTTACATTAAACCATGCCTGTGAGCTTAGGGCCAGATAACTATCAAGGCTACTTTAAATTGAGTGAATCTTTGGTGACCTTATGTCTGTCCTGCAATAACCTGGAAGACGGTAGAGACATCTTAGGACCTCCTGTTTGAGAGAGACTTTGGCCTGTTCAAAAATTTCACTGGAAGAGCCCTGGAGAGAAGAGATCCAGGATAGCTGGTTGATTTTCAAGGATCACCTCCTCAATCTCAAGCATGGGCCATCCTGACAAAGAAATTAAGTAAAGGTGTCATGAGGCCTGCTAGATGAAGAAAGAGATCCTGATAGAACTCAGATATAAAAACAAAGCATACAAGAGTATGCTTTGCATACAAAGCAGTGACAGAAAAAACAGGAGGGATATAGAGACACTGTTTGAATGGGATAGGGGGTGCCCTTGTTTAGACCAGCTCTGAGCTGACCATGAGCCCCTGCAGCCAAACCCCCAGGAGGTGGGATGTGCTGGTTGTGGCTTTGATGGAGTTAATTTTCTTCATTGTAGCTGGTATGGGGCTATGTTTTGGATTTGTGCTGAAAACAGTGTTGATAACACAGAGGTGTTTTTGTTACTGCTGAGGAGTGCTTACATGGAGTCAAGGCCTTTTCTGCTCCTCACACCATTTCACCAGCGAGTAGGCTGGGGGTGCACAAGAAGCTGGGAGGGGACACAGTTGGGACAGCTGACCCCAACTGACCAGAGGGATATTCCATACCATGTGGTGTCATGCTCAGCATATAAAGCTGGGGGAAGAAGAGGGGGGGACATTCAGAGCAATGGAGTTTGTCTTCCCAAGTAACCATTACATGTGATGCAGCCCTGCTCTCCTGGAGATGGCTGAACACCTACCTGCCCATGGGAAGCAGTGAATGAATTCCCTGGTTTGCTTTGCTTGCGCATGCAGCTTTTCCTTTACCTATTAAAGTGTCTTTATCTCAATACATGAATTTTCTCACTTTTACCCTTCCAATTCTTTCCCCTGTTCCAGCGAGGGTGAATGAGTGAGTGGCTGCATGGTGTTTAGTTGCCAGCTGGGGTTAAACCACGATAGAGGATGCTCCCAGAGTCCCTACACAGAGATGGGTTTTGAAAAGCCAAAGCCCATCTGGGGCTGCATCTGACTGTGAAAGGCAACAAGAAGGACTTCTACAAGTATATAGTACATCGGAGATAGCCAGAGGTATTATTTTTACATACTGCATATGTAAGGAAGTGGTCAGTTATGAACTGAAAGAAAAGAAAGAAACACTTTTTTGTCATTCTTGTTGTCTCTACTTATTCCCTTTTTTTTAGCTTCTTCCCTTTGTGTGCTTAATAGCCAAGGCACACACCTGATTTGGGGAAACCTACATTCATATCTGCTTTCTCCAGTGCAAGGAAGACAGCAGACTTTAACCTGGTCTTCCACCTTTCTGCAAAACTT
Source organism: Antrostomus carolinensis (assembly GCF_000700745.2). NCBI lineage: Eukaryota > Metazoa > Chordata > Aves > Caprimulgiformes > Caprimulgidae > Antrostomus > Antrostomus carolinensis. The sequence continues at coordinate 13,790 of NW_010317283.1, read as the reverse complement.
TACCTGCCACTAACCAGCAGATGCTGTCACGTGGCAGAGCCAGAAGGTGAAAGGGCCTTTCTCTCACTTCTGCGTGTAAATGTGAGCTGGTGGCAAGGCCTATTGAACACTAAAAATAGATTGCATGGCCCTTACAGATCTCTGCAGGTCACTGTAGACTTGGACAGAAGGCCAAGTATGTGGGATTTATCTTTTAATTGAAAATCTCTATATTAACATGAAATTTTCTTCCTCTCTTGCTGAACAGTGCTTAACTTCAAGCCTATTATGTCCTTATTGAATTAATATACAAAACTTTTATTTCCAAATTCCTTAAACCTATCTTTATTTGCCTGTTTCCAAAAAACAGCAAAACCCTTGCTTGTTTAAACAAAGGGTAAGTATGGCAGCAGGAAGACAACACAGGGACAACAGCTGGTGCAGGAGATTATGAATTTGTTTAAAGTAATCATAATAGCAAAAGATATTGTGCGTGTACCAGCTTCCAGAGAAGCTACAGTCTTTAGGCTACTTGCTCATAATTGTCCCTAGAAAAATATCCATTAGAAACTACAAAGCTCCAAATATGAAATGCCTTGAGACATTTTTGCCAGAATACCAGTTGCCTTAGAGGTTAAAAATACTTGGAAAGCTACGTACCCTGCAATGTATGTTCCGTGGCGAGGAAGCACTGCTGGAGTGAATTCATCTGTATTTTCAACTGGGTAACCTGTTTTTGATAGACTTGCACCACTATCTGGGGTCTGCACTCTTGTTTTCAATTTTGTCTCTTTATTTTTCTCATTCCAATGAGGGAAATGTGTTCCCAACATCAATGCCACAAAGAGACTTTACTGAAAAGTTCCAAAACTTGAGGTCAACCAAAAAAAGAGAGAAAAAAAAAGGGGGGGAAAAAAGAGGAACTGATTAAACTATAATCTTCTGAGCCAGCTAGAGAACTGATAAAAACAATAGGGAGACAATGTTTTAACAGACTATGTCCTTCAGCTCATTCTAGTCTAGAAAATGATGACTAAGTAAAGTACAACAGATATCAATTGTTCACAGCCATTAACATATTGACCCCTTTTGCTTTCCAGAGAAGGTATGAAGAAACCTGTGATTGCAGCAGCAGGGTTCCTTCAGACTGTAGCCCCAATCAAGAGAGAGGCCAACAAGATGTTTTTGCTAGTACTAATGTGAATGCAAAATTCCTACTGGCAGAATTAATTGGACTATCAACTGATTTATTAACTCCATCTGCTACCTCTTCCTATTTCAAATTGTAGCACCAAGAAATCTCCAGCTTTTCTGCAGGCAAAGACACCTGCAACAAGGAGAAACTCCCCAAATGTTGGAGGGCTGGGTGAGACTGTAAACACTACTAGCATCCTTGCACAAAGTGTGGCCAACTTACACAGCCGAAAACTCTCTTAGAGATAAAAGCCAAGCAGCAGAGTGACTCTGAATCCTACTTGCTATTAAAGCTCCCCATGCAACTGTGCCAAAATAATTCATCAGCACAATGTGGCAGCACAGGGTAAAGGGATGCAAATAATTTTTGTAATTCTGTAATGGCAGAAATGTCCATCGAACAAGACGATTTTCAGGCTCTCCTCAGCCTGTGGATGTTACAACCCCCATCCCTCGTGGGTGTCCCCAGGTTCTGGAGCAGGCTGCAAGGGCACAGAGAGGAGAACCCCTTCTGCTGGAGTTGACCAGCTTTTTTTTTGGAATGCCTCCCTTTCTTGACTGAAAAACCTCATGGAGAGCTGGCTTTAATAGGTCTCAGCTTTTACTTGTGTCCAGGATCCCTTAGCATCAGGCTTCGTGTATGGGCATAGCACGGAGCCAATTAGTGATCTCCTCAGGGCCATGGGCACAGTGTGAACATTCACACTTACATTTTTAGAGCAGACAGCCAGAGGTGATCACACAGTACCGAGCCTGCGGGGCGGACCAACGTGCACTGAGCTGGCAATAAGACATTTTGATTTTTGTTATCGTGTGGTGGAGTGTTTACTTGCTGGATTTGTTTTTAAAGTTTGTTTTCCCCCTCACCCCCCTCCAGTTAAATGCATTTTCCCTCATGTCTGAATTGATTTTTGGTCCCAGAAAGGTGAAGGCGCCTATTAAGCAGAAGAAATGTGCTGGCTGCAGGCTGTGGAGCAGCGTGTTCTGGGGAGCTGCAGGCACAGCACGGCAATTCATTTCTTTGCTACTCTGTTGTTTTGTCATGAAAGCAAAGCCTAATTGAAGATAGTTAGTCTTTAATGAATAAAGCTCTCCGTAATTTCCAGCTGTGGCCATGTAATCAGCGTTCATAGACATGAAAAGGATTTTTTGTACCCATATTTCATTTTGATGTGCATCTATGCCCATATTTTGCCCTTCTTCTGATCGGGTTGACAGTTTTCATCTTTATTAGTTCTGCCTTTCACTTCTGTCTTCCCATTTGTGTTTGAAAACAAAAACAAAACCCCAGAAAGCCCTGACTAGATTGCATTATCTAATTGTTTATTAGAGTGCTCCTCTGCCCTTGATCATTTAAATTAATTAAATTCTGTTTGGTTTTGCTTACTATTTTCCAAATCACTTTGTTGTAATACATCAGATCTTTTTTATCGTGTTATTTTTGGTCACTCTCTCTCTCCTTCCACAGCACCACTGTGCCACTGCAACACGCTTTTTAATTAGTTTCACCACAGTCATCAGCTTTGTGATTATCTCTGCATCTTGAACACCTGGTCTGACTTTCGAAATGACTTGCCATCTGGTCAGATACTGGGTAATTATAACAATTTAATGGCAGGATAAAATAGTGTTGGTTAAGAGAGTTGATGGTTCCTCCATTCCTTCACCTCATGCAGTTGGTTGCATTACTTCAAATTAAATTAAAATCACATCATCAAGTTATCACTCTTGGGTGGTTTTCTTTTCCCTTCATTCACAATACTCATAAACATCTCCTGGAGTTAGTTTAGTTTTAGACTCTCCAGACATTATGTTTCTAAGAACTGCGTGTTACTGCTTTAGATTCACTGATATGATACTTATTCTATAACTTCCATTGCATATCAATAAATGAAGCAGTAAATGGTTCTTGTCTGGCAAGTAAATGCTGAGACAACTGCAGGGGAGCCATTTGTCAGGAACACACATGAATGGAATCTCACTAATGTGCTACAAAATGGTTTTTTTCTGTACAGTTTGATACTACTATATACATACTCTTGGCAGCTGATATGCTGCACCATACTATAAATAAGCTGATTCTCGTGAAAAAGTCAGTGGATTGGATAATGAACTTCATGCAGTCTGGTCATTTTATGATTGGTGTGTTTTATGACACTTGAGTGGATAGGGTTTGGGTGTTTTTGCCATTAGATATTGGCTGAGAAATGTATTTGTGAAGTAACTTCTCAAGCTTTCTTAGTATACTAGTAGCAGCTGCTTTGGAAGAGTAAATGTCGTTCATATAACTTTCTTTTACATTATGCAAAGGAAAAAAGCTGTCTAGGGTTTTTTACACTTAAATCCTTTCAACATTTGTAGTTCGCTGAAGTATATTGTTGTAATTATTCAGATTGCATGATAACAATGACAGTAACAAAAGCAATAATGAAGTATCTTTTCATTGGGAAATGAATGAGAAGAACTCTTTTGTAACTTTTTGTTTTAGGTGCTACTGGCAAAAAAAAAAAGGCCTATTTAATTTTCTAGGGATTCTTTCTTGTATAAATACCAAAGAGTATTAGATTGATTTTTTCATCCAGGTCCCTGGGAAACTAAATACTTTTGTCATGTAATACTTCCTCCTAGTGAACACCACGTTTAGTCTGTAAAAGCACCGAGTCTATAAAACAAGGAAAACATTATTGGAGGTGAAGAATGGAAGGGGACATGGAAGAAGTCTGGAAAACCAATGATAATCAACAGCGTTGTCCACATATCAAACAAAAACCGCCTTATTATATCCAACGTATATAGGTTGTAGCAGGGCAGTCTGAAAATTTATCCTCATCCACCAGAGAGGACACTTCACCATGACTCACTGTGGTCGTGGTCACTGTGTCCAAAGTAGGGGCTGGAGCCCAGGTTTGGCACAGGCACTGCACTTCCCAGCATGTCTGCAGGCTGGGCTGCTTCTTCACCTCTGCTATCCCATACCCTTCCTTCTGCTGCAGTGTGGGGAGACCTCGCAGATGGTTCCTTGGCACTGCTCTCTGCTGCTTCAGCAAAACAGCCTCTGTTCTGTTGTCCACCCAGAAACTACTTCAGCTACTGCTTGCTTGGAAAAAACTACCTCTTTGTATTACCTCTTTATTTGCAGAGGGACCCACCTATGGAGAGTTGTTTGAACCTTGAAAGTCGAGCTGCCTCCCTCCTGCCCCCGTCTCACTTTGTGTTACCCACTGTACCCTTTAGCCAGAGCAATGACTTCTCATCCTAGGCACGTTTGCTTCAGGTCTTGGGTGTGCCCCTCTCCTTGTTTACTTTTCCAGAGAGATATTTTAATTCAAATTCTTAAAACCTAATAGCAGTTAGACCAAAATATTACCAGACAGAAGAGATCCCTATGAGACCTGGTGCATGCAACAGCTGGTGAGAGAAAATCAGCCTCTCCATGAGCCTAACGTGCTCTTCCCTGATCACCTGAAGGTGACAAACTTCTCACCCTCCAGAGCTTCAGGGCTTCTGTTTGTAAAAATTAAAGTCATTGAAAGCCTCAAAGAACTCATTGGAAGACAAAAAGCAAAACAAAAAAGGTTTTCTTAGTATAAATGTACATTATCAATATAACCTTGACTTTTTATGAGAGGAAAATTATTTTTCCAATAAATGGTGTAATCAACCAAAAGCCAAACCATTCTTATTTAATCAGAATATTCAGAGAAACAAGGGATTTAGCTAAAAGTCTCTTCATCAGGACCTTGCCACTGCTATGCACTCTAATGGGTAAATTTAGGTTTTAACTCTGCAATCAGTTCCACTCGGGTAAGCTCTTACACAGAACCGCACTGGTGTCTGATTGCAGAACTGGGGTCAGGCAATGCAACTACACCATGGCCCTGGGTTCCTCATGGCACAGTCCTGAATGACAAATTAGACCTAAATTTTCATCTGATAATTGACTTCTATTATCCAGGAAGCCTAAGGAACAAAACCTCAAGGTTAAAACAAGGTAATTGTTGTTGGCTTGAATAAAGAAGATGTGGTAGCAAGTTTGGTTTTTGTTTTTTTTTTTTTTTTTTTTTTTTTTTTAAATTATATCTTCCTTTCATAAATAAACAACTCTCTGATGTAAAATAATAAAAGATGGGATCCAGTCTGTCTCACTTAGATGAGACATTTTAGATGTTGCATGAAGCAGCAGTGAGTGCTTCCCACTGTCTGTGCATGTTTCCAGGTGGCATGAGGGATGTGCTGTGCAAAGGAGCAATCCTCCCTTCCATACACACTCCTCTTGCTCCACAGTCTCCCAAGCCCACTCCTTTTGTGCATTTCCCAGCTGGTGTGGTTGTGCTACTTGCAAAGCAAACCAAGAGCAGCCAGCCAGCTCTGGATTAAAATTCACTGAGCTAAAAAGCCTTGTTATTTTCACCCAGGTTGGATCCCTGTCCTGGTGCCCTGCCCTGTTCTTGCAGAAGGGAGGGAGAGGGTGAGGGCAAGGAGCAGAGGTGAAGGAAAGTGCCCCCTTTGACCTCTCATCTCACGGGTACCAGCTGAAGGAGCTCATGAACATAGCAGGTGCCCTGGATGGTCTCAGCAGACATAGCCACTCCAGAGCATTCAGAAGGCACTTGTTTCTCCCTCTTGGCTAAGTTTACCCCAGCTCTGTGACACTGCTTTCAGCAGGGACCTCTATTGAAGTTCCACGTAGGTGCCTTTCTCAAGCAAATTTTTTCTCTGCTGCTCCACATGCAAGAGTACAGTTTTGGTAGACATGCATAATGAAAAAGAGACTTCTAGAAATAAAAAACAAAAGCCTCACTGAGTGCAAAAATGACAGGATGTCACCTGAGAAGAGAATGAAAATACTATACGGAGGTTGATTTAACCCAAAATGAAATAAATTCAGAATATGAAGCAGGCGATTAGAGGTGGTCTGAGTGCTGAAGAAAGTAACTGCTGGAGTGAAACTTCAAGAAACTCAGGGAATAACTTTTATTCATAACCCTGTTAAAATTTTAGTCCTATCAATTTGTCTGTGCATGTGAATAATCTTATTTCCCATATCTTTTTAAATTTTATTTTCTAATATGTAGACCATACTGTTCCAAATGCACAAATTTGAAGTCACTAAGTCTAATTTCAGTTTAAAAAAATAAGATATAGGTTGAGAGTTTCACAGGGTTGATCATGTTGTTTCCAGTGAAACATTAAGCATTCCTAGCAGAGGACTAGTTTAAGACCAAGTAGTTGATCTACAGATTTATCAACTGAAAGAACTAAGGCGATTTGCAAAACCACAGGCAGTCCATATAAACTAGGAAAATAAGCCATTTTTTTAAAAACATCAGCATGTATGCTCAACTTTGTGCCTTGATATTCTTAAGGGTGTTATGGCTGATCTCATCTGAAACTAACAGGAGATACAGAAAACTGAATAAACCAGAGACCTTATTCTGTATTTCCATCTCTGTAGGTGTGGCAGCTAATGTCAACAGGGAGTACTGTCCTTGCAGTATTCCCTTTTCATTTTCTGTAGTGGAAGAATGATGGGAAAGAAAGAAACAAAATTTTAGGGAAGGGAGTTGAGTCATATGGCTTAGCCTCTGGATATGATATTGGGATAGCGGCAGGAAGAAGAGGAGATACATACTTTGCCCTTGGCTGCAGCAAGTCAATCCCCGGGGAAACTTGCACATGAAATACTGAAGAGGGCATCATGTTCCTGCAGTCCCTTGCATAAGATACCTCTCTGTAAGTGTTGTGACTTCAAAGAGTAGAACCAAATTAATTTTCTTCTCCCTCCTCTGCTCCTCTCCTAATACACTTTTTTTTTTTTTTCTTGTTGCCCATATGATGGCAGGTTTGGCTGGGCTGCAAACAGGAACTGCACCCAGGACCTCAAGGTGAGAGGCTGAGCCAACTGAACTCAAAGAATAAATTCATTACTTCAAAGATAGTGGCAGATTGAAAACTCCAGGTGAAGTCTAGCCACTCCAGGAAGAAAGACAGAGGGACTGTGTTAGCATGCATTACTCCAGTGTCTCTGGAAAACAAATAAACAAACAAACAAACAAAAAACCCCAACTGGCATTCTTACGGACTAGTGATGACTGTGATGTATAGCTAAGGCTACAGCCTTAGCTGAGCTGCAGGAAAACTCTGTTAAAGTTGGTGTTCTCCTGGTGCAGACTTTGTAACTATAAAAATTAAAACAAAGGAAACCTCCTTGCACATCAGATGTTACCCTCAAACAAAGCTTTTTTTTGTGCAGGTGCATGACTGTTACCACCACAGATTGTATTAGTGATCCCTTTAACCTGATACTATTTCTTGGAAAATGCCAAATATTTCCAATAAATTAACAAGAAATTCTGGTCAGTATTTTGTAATAACTTATTTATTCCCCTTGATTAGTATTAGTCCCATGTCTCAAAACAGGAGGATTTATAGTTTTCTACTGAAATTTCCAACTGTTGTAGCAGTGCCACCAGATAATATTGTTGCACAGCCTCTTAGTACTTTATCAAGATTTTAATCTTTTAGAAAATGCTGCATGTTTACAAATTTTATGATACAATGACATGCAATAGTTGAAGTTTTGTCTGTCCTGTTTTCTGTATCTATATCTTATAGGCAACTCCAGACAGAATAGTTTCCTGGGCACCAGGAATTGTTGGCTAGCTTGAGACACCTACAAGTTTTCCTTCCTGTGTTTTGTTTTATAGAATTCATGTCTGAACACAAACAGAGCAAGATGGACTATGCCTTGTACCCCATGCCACTGACTTCTTGTTGATAAATCGATGTATTGTCCCCAAATTTTGCCATTTTGTAACTGGGTGAAGATCATGTCAGAAAGGTCTGAGAAAATGGTGTCTGAATAAGGGTTAGCACATCAGTATTTTTTTACAAGCATCTAAGGCTAGTTGCTCAAGAGTTTTGTTTTTTGCCTTGAATCAGCTATTAGAATAATAGCATTACTGCTAAAGTGATGCTGGTGAAGTCTCAAAGGCCACACCAGCCGTCTATGCTAGCTAGAATTGTCACCTAGCCAAAGGCTAGCTAGAAGCCTTCCCCTGTGAACTGCAGGAGTTCAAGTGCACATCCACACCAAACACTGTGTCTGAGCAAGGTCTTTGTTTCCCCGTTGTTCATTCCCCTGGCCAGATGCAGTCCATCATCACTGTGAGAAACCACCAGGCATCGTTCAGTGGACTGCTGAGTAACAGGATTTTGCTGTTGCAGTTGTCCCACCTACAGCTGACCAGAGCCTCACCAACTCCAGCAAATGCGTTTTTGCAGAACAATGCTGTCTTTGTTGGGTGTTAAGAGCATTTGAACAGCTGCAGCTCCATCGGTATATAGCCCCCAAATAAAGCTTGCCTGTATTTAGGCCCAAACAGAATCCCTCCTTCACACCCAATTTCAAGGGCTAAAGATTGAATGCAGTATTTACATTTCATATACAGGCAAGACGTCTGGAACCCTTATAAAAACATCATTATATTTATATTCTGTATATGCAGAACCATAGGCTCATTATGTCAAAGCAATGCCAAATCAGAGACTAACACTTACACCTGATTATGAAGAAATAATATTTTTTGCTAAAAAGTATTTATATTATATATGGTATTTCCATGATGTCTACAATAGCAGCAGTGACCAATTATAAATTTTGCAGAGCTTACCTGCCTCACTTGTCAAGTAGATTATTGTCAAGTGAAATAAGTTATTCCACATTAAATGGAAAATTGATCTAGTGGCTAAGGAAGCTAATGTTGTGATGTTTTTCTGTACCAAGGGTCTAGACTTTTCAGCTTGCAGCAGCTTGAAAAGAAATCTAGTGAACTTCATACTGATGCTATGATATTCTCTAATGATTGGTTTTGTAAGAAAAACTATTAGCATTCTTTTCAACAGTTTTAATGCACTTACTTTGACTTTACTAGTAACTGTAGAACAGATAATAATAATTCCTAAATATTGATCCATCTGTCTTCAGTCTGTTTGAAGCATTTCAAAATGTCCTGAGAGGTTTTCTTGCTGCTGTAATCTGCTGCCATACTTAAAATTTATTTTCAGTAAACTGCTGCTTTCTTTCAAACACAACAGCAGAGCTCCATGTCTTGTGGAGTGCCAACTCCATGACCTTGGGAAGCGATATTGACAGTGACAGCCTATCAGTGTGTCTCAGACTGGATCTCTCACTAAGTCTCTGTGACATATGGACAGTATTCAAAACTTCAGAGCCTGATAATTTTTTCTAGATGTTTTTGCTTCCGCTTCCAAGAATACACAGATAAGTCTGTTTTGGTAAAGGTCAGAAAAAAAAAAAAAAAAAAAAAAAGGGAATGTTTCAGAAGTTAATGGAGGGAGGGGCATGATGTTGGGTATTTCAATGGTCATCCAGTGACCATCAGGGTGCAAAGAGGGTATTTGAGCATCTGGCTTTTGACAGTGACAAAGACTGCAGCTTTTCTGTAGAGACAGTCTGTCAATGCAGCTGGTAAGAATGAAAATGTTAAAATGCTCAGTAACTATCCTGTATACTGACTGGTGTCCTTGAGGTTTCTTAATAAGAATTTCATTTATAAAGCGGGTTTTATAAGCAAATCCAGTGCAGTATATAATAATTTTCTCCAGAAAGCATGAAATATTTGTTGTCTCTTAGTGAAAGAACAATCATGACCTTTTATATCTGAATATGATTTAATATTTGCAGAGCTAGTACATACATGCGCAGTAGAAAAGAATATTCCATAGTGGAATATGAACTAATAATTACTCTAGCAAGTTAAGGAGAATCATATATTTCACAAGAAAATCCCTCTTAGGATCCAATTAGATATCTGAAATTTCACCTACTTAAAGATTTGCATAATTAATAGCATGGCTTCTCCTGCCTGCTCCCGTGCCATAGCTCAAACAGCTCTGGCGCAGCATGAAATGCTCCTTGTTGATGGGGTCAGACTAAGTTCTAAGCAGTTTAAAAAGTGCTTTAGCCTCACTGTGTCTGGGTTAAAGCATGATATTAACATCTGATCATATCCTCGTTAGATCTCTAATAGCTACTCTTTTCCCTGGAAGTATTTTGTAGTTTAGGCAGATCCTAATGAAATAAAGCACGATTAGCTGATCTACATTGTTGCCTTCCACCACCCTGCCTCAGATGCTGAAAAGGATGACTGCCTATCTCGCCTCTCACTTAGACATGTATCTCATGCCTAGCAAACTGCATCTCCTTATTTCACTTTGTGCAAGAACTCTCCATTCTATCTTTTTTTTTTTCATTTATTTGAAAAACACTTTGGTGAGAAGAAGACTATGACATCAAAGATAAATCAAAGAAGCAAACAACAGAAACAACAAACAACCCCCTTTTTTGGCAAATCCACTAAAGTGTCATGCTCTGTGATGTGCTCAGTGCTGAATCTGACCTTTAGATGCTGTGTTTTTCTGGATGCAGATCATCTTTTTTTATGGAAACTAGACAGTAGTGTCTTTGCCCTGTACAGTTACTGTTATTTATTATCATACATGTGCATATGATTCACCTAAAACTGAAGAAAATGTAGTTCAGCAAAATTCAAATACGGAGATTAAAGAGGAAGCACACAAGTGAAAAGATGATGGAAGACACCTGAATAGGTGTTGTACACGTTAGCTACCCAAAGCCAGCGTCAGCTGTGAAATATGCCTTTCTGATTGTCCAGCACAGTGTAAGCAGCTCTTTTAGTTGATAACTCAGTTTTGGTTGGCATCCTCGGTGATGCTGCAGTTACCAGAAAACTGCTTTTCATACCGAGTTGTGACTACTTTTCCACTGCATCTGAGATTGTTGGTATGGCAGCAGAGGTGTTGGGGCAGCTTGAACCTGAGTGGGTTCCTGATCATGAGATTCCCATGGGGACCTGAGAAGAACCTCTGCTGGTTGTACTCTCCATGGCATGGTCATCTCAGCAGTGCAGGGGACTGGTCCAGTCACGCATCTGCTGATAAACCAGATACCCTGCCTCCAAATGCATTTTGAAAAGTGTCAACTCCCTATCACCAGTTTTAGCAAGGAGGTGGTTCTGATGCTAAAGTGCAAAACAGTAAGAAGGCAGCTACTAGTTCATTGTTAGTTTCTTAAACACTGTTATTATTCTCATTTTTATCCATTTGCTCATCAGCTGCTTTTGTGTGGGAAGCATTTCACTTCCCAGGAGCACAGCTTTTACCAGCTAAGTAGCAGGGGGCTGTTACTGTCTAGCTTATTGTTTGCACATTACCTGGGCTTGCATGTCTATTTTGGAGGCCCTTTTTTCTCTTAATATTCTCAGCTGGTGAGGGATTGTGGTGGGTTGACCCTGGGTGGATGACAGGTGCCTACTGAAGCCACTCTACCCTCCTCAGCTGGACAGAGGAGAGAAAATATAATGAAAGGCTCATGGGTCGAGATAAGGAAAAGGAGAGATCATTCACCAATTACCATCATGGGCAAAACAGACTCAACTTGGGGAAATTGGTTTAATTTGTTACCAACCAAATCAGAGTAGGATAATGAGAAATAAAACCACATCTTAAAAAAACCTCCCCCTCACCCATCCCTTCTTCCTGGACTTAACTTTACTCCTAATTTTTCTCTACCTCCCTTCCCCAGCAGCACAGAGGGACAAGGATCACATGTTATTTCTGTTGCTCCTTCTTCCTCAGAGGGAAGACTCCTCACACTCTTCCCCTGCTCCAGTGTGGGGTCCCTCCCATGGAAGACAGTCCTCCATGAACTTCTCCAATATGAGTTCTTCTCATGGACTACGGCTCTTCATGAACTGCTCCAGCATGGGTCCTTTCCATGGGGTGCAGTCCTTCAGGAACAGACTGCTCCAGCGTGGGTCCTCCACAGGGTCACAAGTCCTGCCATCGAACCTGCTCTGGCGTGGGCTCCTCTCTCCATGGGGCCACAGGTCCTGCCAGGAGCCTGCTCAAGCATGGGCTTCCCACAGGGTCACAGCCTCCTTCAGGCATCCACCTGCTCCAGCGTGGGGTCCTCCATGGGCTGCAGGTGGACATCTGCTCCAACATGGACCTGCATGGACTGCAGGGGGACAGCCTGCCTCACCATGGTCTTCACTACAAGTTGCAGGGGAATCTCTGCTCTGGCACCTGGAGCACCTCCTCCCCCTCCTTCTTCACTGACCTTGGTGCCTGCGGAGTTGTTTCTCTCACATCTTCTCTCTCCTCTCTCTAGCTGCAAAGTGTGCAGCTTTTTTTTTTTTTTTCCCTCTTCCCCTTTTTTTCTTAATTCTGTTCTCACAGAGGTGTCACTGATGGGCTCGGCCTTGGCCAGCAGTGGGTCTGTCTTGGAGCTGGCTGGCATTGGCTGTGTCGGACATGGGGGAAGCTTCTGGCAGCTTCTCACAGAAGCCACCCCTGTAGCCCCCCTGCTAGCAAAACCTTGCCACATAAACCCAATACAAGGATGAAAGTGCTTATGGGAGTTACACCATCTAGAGTCGTGCTTTGACATCCTGACTTGGAGCTCATGCTGGTTTTAAGCCATTCAAGAAGCAGCAGCGTTCTTGTGAATATCAGTTATTACTGAAGCAGAAACATGGTGACACTGTCCTTGCTCTGCTACCATGGAGTTTCTACCTCCTGTTATTGTCATTGGTGACTGTGTATCCTAGTGCAAGATGCCTTCAGTATTTTCTGAATTTCTCTCTAGCCTTACCTGAACAACTTAAAGATTGTTGGAGGCAAAACCTTGGCAAAATTTTTAAAAATCTAAGGCAAGAACAGGTTAGTGGGGGAATCCTTTCATCTGCAAATTGCATTCTTTCAGTTATTGACTAGCACTGCTACGACAATGTCTGTCTGAAAGCATCATTGCTATAGCGACCCATTGAAATAGCATCTTTAAAACTCTGGCCAGTAGGGCAACGTGCCAGATGGCAACATATGCTGCTGTCAAGTAAAGAAAAATGGCCATTATCATTGTCTGTTACAAAACTGGAAGAAAATGGGGTCTATTTTCTGCAAAGGCAATAAGGGCACAACAGAGAAAGCAATACTGGAAGTACACCTCTTTGAAGTGTTTGCTGCTCTAGGAATTTGTAAATGAGCTCAGAAGTGATATCACTTGATACCTAACTGGACAGACACTTTTCTGGTATAACTATCACCTCAGTCTTCTGTGATATCTTAGATAAACTTGTTCTCTTGGATGAGCTGGGATATTCAAACAGATAATCATGCTGTAATTTTATGTAGCATTTCTGACGGACTTGTGTAAAGGCTTCACTTCTTTGGATGGCTTAGCATTAATCAGGTGGAACCAAAGCAGCAAATGGTAAACATTGTAGACTAACCTGATCTTGTTGACAAGTACTTTGAGATTTGTTCATTTTCAGTCTCAGTATTTCAACTAATAAATGCAAATAGCTTGCTTCTTGTCAGTAAATAAACAGTACAAGTCTACGGCTTTGGTATTAAAGTCTTTGCAGAGAGCGTAGCAGACTCAATAACATGGATACTGTCACTGGACATATGGAATATTTAACACCTCCTCTACCACAGTATTAGGTAATATAAACTTAAGAAGATTTGTACGGCCAGTCGGATACCCAGGGAAGTCCTACCTTTGCCAAAAA
>NW_010317282.1:0-14056 GCF_000700745.2 Antrostomus carolinensis | reverse complement strand
GGTTCCTTCCAACCCCTGTGATTCTGTGATTCTGTCAAAATAGTGGTTCAAACTTCTGTATTCTTTCTGACGATAGACATCTGGCTCCAATATGGGTTAAAGATAGAAGGACAGTGATGAACGTAATTGTGCAAAGTATAATCATAACACTGAGGACAGTGTGTAGATATTTCAGTATTTTGGTACTTCCCTCACCAGTTTGTGACCCACTTTCCTCTGCAAAATAACTATTTTCACAGATTGAAGGCTCTAAAATGGAAAATGTTAATACATCTGGCATTTTTGGCACAGTTATTTATTTTTTTAAAAAATATACTTACATATCTATTAAATAAAGGTTATATTTTAATGTATCATATTACATTAGTGAACACAGACTATCATAAGAGCTGTGTTGAAGTGTCGTGGTCAAACATAATGATGTTCTACAGTGAAAAATTTTGCTACAAACAGCTACATAAGTCAATAAGGAAAAATTCTGGGACCCTTTTATGAGTTTCCATAAGTCTTGCATTATTATAAGTTTCACAGCTGAAAATTCTAATTCATCTTGGCTAAAGATTTGTGTCTCTTCTGTTTCCACAGCCTTCCAGAGCCAATACATTAGATACAGTTTAATTAATATATGCTATGTAGGCAGAACTAAGGCTCGGGTTTTACCCATTGACATCTATATTAAAAATATTGATTGCAAATATTTTTCAAAACATAAAAAAAAAAAAATTCTGCATTTGGACTGGCAAAAATAATAATATATTTTAGATTACAATTTACATGTAGCAAAAATGATGTTGTATTTGCTTATTTTAAAATATTAGGCCGATTTCTAAGTAGGACATATTAATTTAATTAAGATTAAAAAACATCCCTTTTCTTTGGAAGGTAAAGAAAGCTTGCTTTTTTGATAGTACTTAATGAAAGATAAAATAATTGTGTAGAACGAATGTACTATAATGAGTAAGACTCCTCTATGCTTTGCAGATTTTGCTCCATAAAGCATTTTTGTGGAACTTCTGCAGATTTTAAGAACAAATGGTGCATGAAACCAGAGCAAATTAGGCCCCTAAGTGTGTGGGTGGATGACACAGAGGATTTAAAGGGATTAACACTTATTAGAGTACATTATATAAAATAATTTTACTATGTAATAATGTAAATAATGAAAAAAAAACCAGGTACAGAGGCACATTAGAAGTGGGATGTGTAGATTTGATATTAAAAGAAAGTTAGAAGTTCAATCACAAACCTAAAACTTTAAAATCTATCTGTAAATTACATATTATTAGGTTGTTTTTCCTGATGACATTTAAATATGATATTCAAAAGTTGTTGAGAATTTATCCATGCAGCTAAGCTGGACATGGAGAGATTTATCCAAAATTCCTGCATTATTTAGCATACATTAAAATAATAACTAGAAAATGACAAAAGGTGTCTTGTTGCAGAGATCAGAGAGATCTTTCCACAGGATGTCTGCCTGGAAGATGTGCTAACTAGTAGGAATTGGCAGGACCCGTTCCTCAGTACATCAGCTGCTGAAATGCATGGAAAAAAGCAGAGGAATTCTGGAGACCAGCAACAGGCAGGAAGAGCTCCCATTCCCAATAGCCCATCAATGGGCACAGAATGGCAGAGCTCCGGGAAATAAGCTGTGCCCATCCGGCCACACAGAAAATGTCCCCATGAACTCCTAGTTTCCATTACAAATATCGATGCCGTCTACAACCTTAAGGAGAATGCTTGTACAACAGATTTTTACTGTTGAATTCAGCAGAAAGCGTTGTAACTTGTGATATAAATTATGCTCCTGGCCAGTTCAGCTTTACAGGTATGGGGGTAATACTAAGGACAGAGTAAAAGGTGCAGTTTCAGTGAAGAAGTCATGTACTTTTCTAGGGAACTTAACATCTCTGTTTTGTAGAGTGCTTTCCACAATGTGAAGGAGAAAGATTCTTCTAGGGAGGCAGTCATGGTACCAAGTCTGACAGTATTCAAGAAGCATTTGGACAATGCCCTCAGACACATGGTCTGAATCTTGGGATTATCCCATGCTAGGAACAGGAGTTAGACTCAATGATCCTTGTGGTCCCTTATAGCTCCCAACATTCTATGATTCTACTCCATAATGTCTGAGACACAGAGTGATGTTTATAAGAAAATATTATCCTAAATAAATATATTATTTTTCTCTCTCCCATTTCAGTGTCTACTTAGATGAACTTTTAAGAAAACTTTATCACACTTTCATCTAGGTGCAAAGAAACCCCAAACCCAAAATCTAAAAAACCCACCCAAAACCCAAACCACAAACACACAATAGTCATAATTAATCTCTGAAAACATTTATATTCTTTATATGCATTTATGGTGTATCTTCCATCAAATGATATACAAAAACACTTCATAATTAAAGTTATAATTAGCAAAAGTAGGAAAAAGATGTTTAAATGTTTTTTTTGAAGATAGGAGCAGAAAAGCACATAAAGGATATTCAAAACACTGAGTACTAGTAAGTCAGTCTGAGTACTCACTTAGGAAAAAAGAACACATGGTTTCTGTTTTTCATTCAGCCTAAAAAATTCCTCTTACATAGCTAAATTAGTTAAACAAACGATAAAACTACGTATGTTATCACTTTTAACCTTCTTTCTAAATTATTAATTGCATTATGGAAGCCTTTAGAAATGTCAGAAATAGTCCTGGAAGTTTTACATAGGTGCACAAAAGTGACGATCCACTCCCCAAACATTGATTAAACTAAAGAAGTGCAAAGAGCAGAAAAAGTTGCCTAAATTCACACAGGATTCCTTGTTTGGTAGCATACACCCAATTCATACAGGGAAATGTTGTGCTGTGTAATCTATCTGACTAATTTCTAGTTTATGTCTAAAGAAAAAGCTGTGGACATGCACAGATTTTTTCAGGATAAATGCCTACATTGACAACATAAATGCATAAAGTATTTGAAATGTAGCTATATTTGTTGCTCTAAGTTTATATTTATCTTACAATGCACTACAAAGGGGCCATATATGAGAAGGAAATATGAAAAGGAGAATTTCTTTTCAGTACCCTGAAAATCTTGGCAGTGAGACATATAATCTGTTGGATAGTTTCTCAAGAAAAGCATCTGCAGTGAAAGTGATTGAATTTTTTAGTCCTTGCTTTGATTATTTTTCAACATCTTAAAATTTCATGCAGATGGAATATTGAGGGAAGAGATACCTGAAGTTATGATGAATGAGCTGACCAAAACTCCAAGTTTTTTGGGGGATTAAAAAATTAATTCAATTAGTTTCTGTCTATTTTTAGCAACCTGTATATATCTATCCTCATTAAAGATATAACCTGTGTATTTGTAGAGAAAGATACAGCTGAAATGCTAAAACAAAACAACAACAACAAAATTGCACTATGAAGTAGATACCTAACAAATGTCACACCAGTCTTACAAAACAAAACAAATCCTCCCAAGGCTTTTATTAATTAGAGCTGCAGTGAACTTTTTCACCATTGTTACAAACACTGACAAACTTCTCATAATTTCTAATCTTTAGATACCATTATGGGACTCTCTGCTGAGAACCTAAATGCATTCTCTTAGGTCCACACTGAAGATTGAACCCAAACCACTCTGACAATTGCACCAAGCCAGTGGGAAATTTATTCTGCATTTGGGTGTTCAAACCAGTTGAGCCTCTGAAGTGACTGCCAGCATTAAGAGCAGGAGTATTTTGTTAAGATACTGTTCTATGTGTACTTTTATATGGTTTATATAGGTGTTTGCTAAGCAGGCTAGAGGTTAAACTCTATTGTGCTGATTAGACGGGAGAAAGAAAATTGGAGAGGGTAAGTGTGACTGGAATAATAAGGAAGCCTGCAGAAGTGAGAAGTATATATTAAAGGCAAAACAATGTCTTGGGGTGAGAAAAAAACCAAACATCCAACTTAATGTTAAAAAGATTGATATCTAGCTCTATATCCAAATAAGTGAATCAATTACAATGCAAAAATAGAGAATACCTTGTTTGATTTCCAAACATATTGTGATTCCAATAGAGTACTTAAAAATTAATATTTTAAAGCTTAATTGAAAAAACAAACAGACAAACAAACAAAACAAAACAAAAACCCCACACCCCCCCCTCCCCCCCAAAACCCCACAACAAAACCCAAAACCCCAACCAACCAAGCAAAAAACCTGCCCCAAAAAAAGTTATCAAGCTATGGCAGAGAAAAGAAAAACCAGCAATGGAAGAAAGAGAAAAGAAGAAAAGTATTAAACAATGCAGAAATGTCTTTCTTTTACTGAAGCTTTAGTAAAATATCAGATTTAAGTTATTTATTTTGAGAAAAGTCTTAGTTGCAGTGTTCACTGACTTTTAAATTAATTGAGTAATGGTTCAGTAGTAGATTGAGGTTTGGTATTGTATCAAAGTAAAATGATAAAATCATAGGTAAGAATAAATATTTGAGAAAAAAGTACATTATTCTGCCCTATGGAAATAAGTACTACAGTATGATTAGGTCCTGATTTCTTATGGATGTAAGCTTGGTTTGCTTCATTCCTGTGCTGCAGAGTGTTTTGTAAATATTTGCAAAATAAAGTTTGCCATTCAAAAATCATATGATTTTGGACAGAACCTTTTCTCCTCTATTTAGGGGCAGATTATTTTTTTTTTTTTTTGTATTAAAGAGGAAAATAATATGAAGTATTCAAATTCTGTTTTTTAACTTGATTATATAAGAACAGACCCTGAATTCTGGAAATAGCTGGAAGAGTAACAGTCAAGCAGCAGTGACAAGGAAGAGGTAAGTTTTATTTTTTCCTGAGATTTGATAGATCCTGCCATCATCTGAGGATTTTCACAACTAGCTATTATCTTGAAATGGTATTTACATTAAAGAACAAATAAGATGGCCTAGAAGCGGAAATTTAGGGGTTTTGTTACTCAGGAAGCAAAAATCACAAGAATATTTGTGTTGCTGGATGGGTTTTGCTGGAAGATCATACTACATCTGCTATACATTTAATATTTTTGTTTGCTTTACTACTTCTAGCTTTTGTCTGAGTTGCATATTTTTCTGCTTTTGTTTTCCAATTTATACTGAACTAAATTCCTTTAGGATGCCTCCTTAGAGCTCCTCTTTCTTATTGTCTTCCTCTTTCCTCCACCTCTGTTCTGCTGAAATTACTCAAGCAGTGTAACCACTGTCTTCAGCGGGTAGTTTTGCTCACATTCATCATCAATTTGTCATTATTCTACTATTCCAACCTGTCTATAAAACAGCAATATTGTTGCCCTCTACTGCTAAATCTTCTTCATGCATCTCAACACCTGAACTTGAAAAACACAGTTCTACACTGGAGAACCAATTTATTTTCCTTGTTATTTCTCCCTCCTGCAGATGACTTACAAATTTCCACTGCATAGGTATACTGGAGCCATGTGGTAGACAGGATATCTGTACTTCTTGCTCACCACCTGTGTGATCTAAAGTGAAACAATAAAAGTGTGTATGTCCTATAATTCTTTCCAGTGTCACCGAGTGATTAGATTACATTTGTATGTTATGTTTGTATCCTGACTGGGTTCATATAAGTCACTAGACTTAAATGAAAGTTACTAGCAATAAGAGCTTATTTCCCCAATATTTAATTTCTTATATTTTTAGAGAACAACATACATTACCTCAACCAATATCAACTGATTAAAATTATTATCAGTTTGCATAGGATGAGAAAAATATAGACTTTATTTCTGAAACATTATATGTATTCTCCTTGTGTAGAAATGTACATATGTATATTTGTGTGTGTGAATATATTTCAGGCCCATAGGATGCAATCTCTGTAATTAATCTCAGATTTGATTTGAGAATAAAATAGGATTCAATTTTTTTAATATATTTTGTTCTCATTCAGCTGTTCTTTTAATGCTGGCTACATATTGCTGTCTAGACACAGAAGTAGCACCTGAAGTTTAAGGTTAAAAGGTTGGTGGGGATTGATGACTGTGTGATCAAAGTGTACTAGGTTCTGGAAATGTTCACAAAAAAAGCAGCTCCTCTGATAGCCTTCACAGTCAATGCAGGATTAGTGTAGCCTTAGGACTAGGTCACAGATCCATCATTTCTCTCTAGCTCACACAAGTTATATGAAAGCCTCCATTCTTGGCTCTTTGATTTGTCTACTTAACATACTATTTTGCAACAATATTGTTACTGTTTGAAACACACAGAAAAAAAAAAAAAAGCTATCTGTATTAATATTCTATAACCTCTCATTATGTACCAATGTGTTTCATTTATATACACTTTGGGATAGTTCCTCTTTCCTTAGTGAAAAGCAGAATGTATGTTAATTGGATGTGAACAAAAGGGGTTAGATAGCTTGCATACATGGACAAATTGAAATAATGTATTTCACATTTGTATTTCAAGTATTTTCACATTTGTAGACATAGAAAGCCATATTTAACATCAGTGCTGGGAACATTTATGTTTTGTTGCAAAATGATGTAAAGGCCAAGTTGTATATGTTCAACAATTTAGAACCATCTGTTGTGGAGAAAAGAGGTAACTACCGAATCAACCTGAAGTCAGAGATAAAGTATAACCTCAAGCGCAGCAGGCAAAAATAGGCCTCCTCTGTTGAGACTAAATTACCAGTAAGGTAAACCACCCATGAGGCATCCAGCTGGGAAGTTACTAACAGAAGGTTCAAGGTGAAACATCTTCCTCCACACTTACTGAACTGCTATTTATACAGTTGTAGGCATCCCAAAACTTCCATCAGCACACATAGAGGACAGATATCCATGAAAAAATCATATAGATGATAAAACAGTAGTTTACTATTTAAAGTAATTTATAATTTAATGGCTTTGATAGAATATTTTGATACTGATTTAATTAAGACATTAAGCAGAAAATACACATAACCTTATGAAAATGCCTTTGAAATATTGATATTTAAATTGTTTAAATGAAATTATTCTTTTCTGTGTGCTAACATTAAACACATGATAATATATACAATACATTATAATACATGCCTATACATGAATGCAAACTCTTAAAGTTAATAGCTTATGTTTCCTTTGAGAATGTTCTTAACAAATATTTTTCTCTTTCTGGCTTGGTTCTGGGTTTTGTTGGTGCTTACCTCAAGAAATATATATTAATAGGCAGAAATTTATAAAATATTTTCCTGTTCTACCTGTCTTAATGTCTCATTGTCATATTGTGCTACAACAAATATATAGCCTTCTAACTTCTTCTTTTGATCTTTTACAGTAACTACAATGGGCACTGAATCAGCAATTCTGTTTGTATATCTGTGATCTTAAACCTATGTATAACTAATTAGTACTGACTTTGACTTTGCATCATTATTAAGACTGCATCATCTTGTTCTGTAATTGAATCTGACCACTAATATGTTTCAACCTAAATATTTAGACCTTGTTTTTTTCAGGTTTTGAATGAAAACTTTGAGAATTAAATCTTTCCAAAAAAGAGATGTAATTCATTCCTCTTTAATGTGATGGTTTTGCAGAATCCTTATTCACTTCACATTCATACTACTGATGTTTGAATTGTTACTTCAAATAACAGCACCCAGAATAGCAGATGAGAACATTTTTACATTGTTATAAAACACAATAAAAAGTGTTAGGTCCCTTGCAGCAATGTTGTGTTTATAGTAATTACAAACCCCACAAAAAAACCAGAACTGTACTGAGGAATCCATTCTTTTTATACGTGCATGTTCTATGCATATCTCAGACACATTACTTCTTATTTAATGTGTTTCATTTCTAAGGATATTCAGCTAAGTTCTCTATTAAACAGGATATAAGACAAAGGGATTTTATTTTTGCACATGCACTTTTAATCTTGCTTATTCATTAAAGTTTTTAAAGTGCGTACACTGCAAGTGGATTTAAAGTATCTGAACTGTAATTACTGTCATTAGTGCTGTACCATCTGCATCTTTCAGGAACCAGCAGATTGAACTAATCACCAATAATTGTTTTCAAGATGTTTAGCACATCTTAAATTTAAACGTCAAAACAAAAGCTTATATTTGGCACTGATTTCTGCCAAAGTCATTTTTGTTCCAACATCCTATGTCTACACTAGTTTGATGTGCTGGATTAAGCCCTACATGAGTTTCTCCCCTAGCTGGAGTCTGATACATAGTTTTGGAATGTGTTTGGTAGTTTCTGGTTTGTATTTGCCCCTTAGTAACTGATACATAGTTTTGGAATGTGTTTGGTAGTTTGCCCCTTAGTAACCCAGAATACAGAGCCATCTTACATCCTCACAGGAGATGAGAACCCTTACTGGGAAGATAACATGGAAAATTAATTACTTCCCAATACAAATATGATGATTCCTTCTTCAATCACCTCTTGTAGTCACTGAAGAAATGGCTACGGAATTTTTTATCTGTGTAAATCTGTTACACCTAACACAAAAAGGAATAGACCACTTCAGATTTAATAGAAGCTAACACAATGATCTAACTAAGACAAAAACATTTTTAACTACTATATAGGTATGTGCTTTTAACAATTTTACTGTTTACTTTGTCTAACAGTCTGCTTACTTTTTAAGGTTCTTAAAAATATTTGACAATCCTCATGTGAAAATGCTTGTAACATTGCACTTTCTTACAAATAAATTTAATTGATATATTCAATATTTCCATAAGACCACTGAAAAGAAAATGGTTTAATGAAACTGAATTTTTAAATAATGTTTAACAAATGAAAATGAGTAAAATTTCTTCTTAGTTTTCTCCCTTTCTTTTTTGACTATTAATCTTTGATCCTGTAGGCTTCATTCTGCATCTGACGCCTGTTCATATGTAGAGCTGCTTGCAAGAAAGAGGTTTTAGGCTGTAAGCTCTTTAGAGCAAAGGTATTATGCCACCAATTTTATTTCCTAACCTCAACAAAACCTACTGATATATCTGCCCTCAAGGTCTTAGTATTATTATGCAAGCTCATCCTAAATTCTGCTGATAGAAAGTAGATATCAGAAGGTTCTGTGTCTCAGGGGCCTGAGATGCCTGAAGGACAGTTTGGTTGGGAAAGACTGAGGCAAAAAAGGCATTGAGAACCTCAATCTTTTCTGTCTCATTTGTCCCCTTGTTCCCCTGCCCTGTTCAGCAGCAGGCTTACATTTTCCCTAGTCTTCTTTCTGCTGTTTAAGTATTTCTAGAATATTTTCTGAGTCTTTGTATTATGATATTTGGATTATCATACAAACAAATAATTTAAAATCTGGAGGAGGTTTTTGTGTGTTTTTTTGTTTAGGTTTTTTTTTTTTTTAAACAGGTACTGACCACTTAAGAAAGAGGAATTTCTTGTTTTTTCAACAGTTGAAAAGTTCTTGCAGTGAACTCTTGCATTACGCTGAATCTGTTATGAAGACTTTTATCAATTTAAATGTACCTGGGTAACGGTATACTGGCTTCATTTGTACATTAACTTGACTGAATCAGCCCAACCTCTTGGAGACATAAGGTCAGTTAATTAAATAAAACACATTTTAAGTTATGTTTTTCATATATTTTATTATTAAACTATGTAAACTCAGCAGTGGTGTATTTATTTATTATTTTCTTTCCTTGGTTTCATTTTAACGATTTTATCATTTTTGTCATGTTTGTCAGAAATACTTTTTTTTTTTTCTTTTCCCCAGTAGAAATATTACATAATTTGCTTCCAGGGCACAATGGTTACTTAAAGAGCAGAGTACAAAATGAGTCAAAAGCCGAGACTGCTGTCTTTTGGCTTGGTCATTGTTCCTTAAGACTGATTATCACATAATTACATATTCTGAGCATGTCTTTTAAATATGTCTAATAATGTAAAAATATAGCATTTTATATATATGCACATACAGAGCGGTCCCTGAATGCTAGAAAAATATAAGAGCTTTCTAGCATAATCAGGGCTAAACCTAGGATTTTTCCAATTTTTAATTGGTAATTAAATCTAGAGCCCTAAAACTGAAAGGAGACTAGAAATGTGTTTGTGTATTGTAAAGCTGGAAAAACCTCAGACCTTAACTCTGAAAGCTGTATTCTTAAATTTACAGATTCAAAAAAAACCGCCAAAGGTGTTTGTCTTTAGCAAGCAGAGACATAAACAGAATTAGGAAGTCCTCTGATCACAACATTATAATAAAATTGTAATTAAATTATTAAGAAATGAAAACATGATGTGTATAGTTTTATAAGGACTTTTCATTCTTATTCATGTTATAACATCTGTATTACACTTGACCCGTCTAAGACTAGAAGGGTTATATCTTTCCTGAAGATGTAAATTGTATTTATAAAAATGATTGAAGAAGATTGTATTTTCTTTCACTTTGAATCTGATGTGCATTGCACCATTGGAGACCTAAAAAAGGAACAGTAGTTTATTTTATCCATATAGATTCCTTGTAGTACTGGCAGGGAAAACCTCTTAAAATTACACCTTTATTATAAAGGATATTTTTTTTTTTCCCAATGATCTTCAAAATGGAAGGATGAAGTTTGTTCACAAAATTTTCAAGAAAGGGAATGTTACTGTACTAAAAGCTTTCCTACCCTGTAACACTATCACAACATAAAATTTAGAAGTAAGTGTTAGTACACAACTGCTGCGGGCAAATGTTTGGAATTTAGAAGTAGCTCATAGGTATAAGTCATCTTTTCTACTCCTGTTGGTTGTAGCATGAATATACTCCCATCTTTTATCTATTTATTTCAGCATATACTGGTTCATAGGTGAGGAATCTATCACACCCAAAAAGCTTTAGTATGGAAAATAATATATTGGAATATTAAGGCTTTTCAGTACCATATATCATAATTAAAGATTTACATTTGATGTTCTTTCCTTTTGTTATTTGAAATTTCTCTAAAACTTTATAATTTATGATCATTTTGAGTCTTCTGTACTTCATCTGTATTTTTTTTTTACAAATATTTATAAAAAGGAACAGACAATAGAAGCTCACAGAAATGCAGAGGGGAATGGTTTGAAATTCATGGTTGGTTGGCATGCTAGGCCATAATGGAGCTGTTACTGTTGCTTGAGTCAATGCGTACTCAGGATGTAATCCATGGATTACAAACACAATGGACCATAGCAGATCCCGCTGTATGAATGGCTGATAATATGCATAAAAACCTATAATTCTTCAGATAATTATTTTGTCTAAATTTAGAATGTGAACTGCTGACACTATCAAAGGTACTTTCGGTTGGATATCAGAGTAGAAGATGCTACAGGATTTAGCATGTGTTAGCATTAATTGACTATTATGTCTGTCAGGCAAATAAACCCCCACATAATCGAATTAAACAAGGCACTAGAATGAGAACTGACTTGAATGTAACCATTAGAAAATGCAAATGGAATGTGGGTATTTATAAAGAGACTTCTGTATAAATTTTCTTCATGAACTCTGGTAGGAGGTCATGTTTCAATGTACTTGGTTTTAATCTGTGTTTTGGATTCTTTGTGTGCAGTAAGCTTCTAAGGAAGAGCTTTCTGAAAAGAGAATTACTTTTCCCTAAAACTGTTCTAAAATTTCTGTATCTTGCTATTTTATTTTTGATTGTGGTTTAACATTCATAAATTAAATTGCTACAGGAGTGTTTTTATGTGTGCAAAAGGCTATTTCATTTGCTATAGTGTGGGATTTTTTTTGTTGTTGTTAAAGAAGTCATTTAATTTAAAATTATTTTTTTACCTAGCCATAAGCTTTTTCTTTTTTTTTTTTTCCAATTAGATATTTTGAGGAAAAGATTTTTTTTTTAGGTTGGAAAAAGTAAAAGAAAAAAATCATAGTAACCTTATTAATATGTTTCTTTAGTATAGAAACCTAACTATTCACCTTAGCATTAGCTTCAGCAGTAAAACTTTGGTCAATTGGGCCAACAGAAAAATTCACAGAGAATACCTGACTTCCTGTCATAAAACTCAGAATGTAACAATAAATGACAATAATAGTTGTTGTTATTGCTCACTGAAAAGATAGAAAATTATACTTTCTAAAGTATAATTGAGAGTAAGTGTGCTTAAGTAAGTGGGTTAGCACATGAAAACTTGTAAAGGAAGTAATCAAAAAGATCAGAATAGAAAGGACTTCTCAGTAGAGTGTCAGAGGGTCTTTACCATTTGCAGAGACAAGTATTTTCTATTTCATCCTTCTTGTAATAAAACATGGAGCTATGAAACTCATTGAGAATAAAATTATTTTTTGTTAAATCATAGTCCTTAGAGTCTTAAGCTGGAGAATATGAAATAAAATCAGTTAATTCATTTAAATTTATATGAAAATGCAACATACTCCTCTAATTACATCCTAATCATTAGGGAATTTCTTTGTAGTTGGATACACCTATTACAATAGCACAATAAATTTTCTCCTCATGTAGGATACATAGTCACAGGTGGAAACATTTACAGCTTCCATCATATATTTTGTGCAATCAGAACTTCTATCATCTTAATGGTAATGTGCACAGTTTTCACATATATAGGATAAAGAAAAACAAAACAAAAAAAAACCAGAAATATTTGCCTGGAGAAGCAGGATGAAGTTCTTAGAGAGACTGTGTAGCTCTAGTCATTAATAGCAGTGGTTTTGAACTATTATGCTTGAGAAATCTGAAAATCAGGTAGTTACATGACGTTTTTGTCAACTGCATAATGAATTTAACTTTGGGAAGGCCTCTGAAACAAATAGTACATGTTGATCATGCTGAGGACTTCCGTGGGTACATTAAGAGAGCTATTTTTGTGTCTGAGCAACATTATTCATTCTCATTAATGCCATACACAACTGCCCTTCCTTGTCTTTTCAGAGTCACTTCTGCATCATTCTTGCCCTGTGATTTAATTCTGATGATGTGCCATAGGCTGGGCTAGAATATCGAACATTACAAGAGCACCATTTTTCATTAATTTTTGTTGTGAAGTATATGGATTTTTACAAACATTAGAAACAGGGGGTCTGATTCAGAAACAGGGGCTATGATTCACCAATGTTCAATATTTTCTGTTGTTAGTAATACAAGTACAAAAGCAGTATTTAAATTGGGTCCATAAGTACAAAAGAGGTTTTTCCCTCCCTCCTCCACCTGAAGCCTATCATTCTTGATCTTTGATGCTGATACACTAATTGTAGCAAAAAGAAATTCTGATTCTATGGCTGATACATATGTCCAGTTGGTCTACTGGACATTACAGCCAGCATTTTTCTTCTCAAGTAACTATAACATATGATGGAGCCCTGCTTTCCTGGGGATGACTAATGGGAAGCAGTGAATGAAGTCCTTCTGGTGCTTTGCTTTCAAGTGCAGTTTTTGTTTTACCTATTAAACTGTCTTTACTTCAGTACATGAGTTTTTTGCACTTTTGACTATCTGTTTCTGTCCCTCATTCTGCTTGTGCTGTGCGAGCAAGTGGCAGTGGGTTTACCAGGGTTAAACGAAACAACTTTCTTTGCTTCAGTCTTTACGGCTAAAAGTGCCTCTCAGAAATCCCAGATGCTAGAGGGAAGAGAGGGAGTCTGGAGAGGGGAAGACTGCCCGTTGGTTGAGGAAGAACTGGTCAGAGATAGCTTAAACAAAATCAATATACACAAATCTATGGACCTCAATGGGATGCACCCACAAGTGCTGAAGGAGCTGGTGGACTTGATTGCTAAACCACTCTCTATCATCTTTGAAAGGTTCTGGAAAACAGGAGAGGTGCCTGAAGACTGGAGGATAGCCAATGTCACTCCAGTCTTCAAAAAGCGCAAGAAGGAGGATCTGGGCAACTACAAGCCAATCAGCCTCACTTCCATCCCTGGGAAGGTGATGGAACAGCTCATTCTTGATACCACCAGAAGTAGTCAACATGGTTTCACTAAGGGGAAATCATGTTTGACCAATCTGGTAGCTTTCTATGTTGTCATCACTAGCTGGGTAGATTAAGGGAAAGCAGTGGATGTTGTCTACCATGATTTCAGCAAGGCTTTTAATACTGTCTCC